>NC_141991.1:177810659-177945659 GCF_049901715.1 Pseudonaja textilis
GGAGGCTGACTGGAAAGATGATTTAATGATGAAGGAGAACCACATGAATTCTGGTGTAGCTGACCATATGGAGTTGAGAGTGAGGGGTTTTTATACCTTCTCTTGGGTTTTGCATTTGAGCTTCCTGTTCCTGTGCAAGAAATTGTATTATATTGGCTTTTGTCAGACTCCCATGGGACCATGTAGGGGTCATGTTTGTCTCAGCTAAGTATGGTTGAAGTTTCTGAGGGTATTGCAATGTCCTTAGCAAATTGTGCAATGTAGTGAGCTCTGTATCTTAGTGGGTTAATCCTATTATGTCCTGAAGGGTCATGTCTTAATCCCTTCACCCTGGAGCTGAAGGTCTTTTGTTTTGTAGATAGGCAGGCCCAGTCTTTCTTAATGGGCAAAAAATATCTGCTGGGGGCAGGGAACTTGGGCTCTGAGTTTCTGCCTTCCTTAAGATTTTTATTTCTTTTTTAGGGGAAATATTTTATCCTGCCTTTTTAATATTTCCTAAAATATTTCATTCTTCTAGGGGAGGGGGTGGGTGCTAAATTTCTATACCAGAATTAAACAGAATTCAATAAAATATCTTTAATACTAGTCTATGGCAAATACAGAATTGTGGGAACTCTTAACAGGACTTTTCCAGCGTTGTTTACAATGAATTGATTAAGGCTTAGTCTTAATTAAGGCTTTGAAATGCTTCTTCCCAGATTTTTCTCACCTAGGTTAAATGAATGCTTATGAGATAAGCTGTCAACTGACCCATGTGCTATCTCTTGATAGTGAATAGTGTAGAGTAGAATAGAATAGAATAGTTGAATAGAACAGAACAGAACAGAACAGAATTCTTTATTGGCCAAGTGTGATTGGACACACAAGGAATTTGTCTTGGTGCAAATGCTCTCAGTGTACATAAAGGAAAAGATACATTTGTCAAGAGTCAGGAATCATAAGGTACAACACTTAATGATAGTCATAGGGTACAATAAGCAATCAAATCATACTAGGAAACAATCAATATAAATCGTAAGGATACAAGCGACAAAGTTACAGTCATACAGTCACAAGTGGGAGAGGATGGATGATAAGGAATGATGAGAAGTTTAATAGTAATAGTAGTGCAGACTTTGTAAATAGTTGGACAAAGTTTATGCCTACCTTTCCTCTTTTCTAAGCTTCCCCACAATCTCTCATCCCATGGAGTTGTTGACAGCAAAGGGAAAGGAGGAGGATATGCCATCCAATTTGCTTCCAGACTCCATCTGATTTTGTAAACTGTAACCGCTCGTCATTTCTGTTAGCTTTTCATCCATATGGATTAAAAAAAAAAACACCTTATGGAAATATCAATGTTTAAACAAATTTAAATATGCATGCTTAAAGCCTTCAGCCATTTCATATGCAAGTAGGTGAATGGAGCAATACCCTGGGTCGTTGCCAAACTACTGTACCATAGGAAGGGCTGTGTACTTGGGCGTAATTTGAAGTAACAGAGTGTTTTCATCTTCTGTATCCCATTCCCTCCACAATTTTATAAAGGCATCTGCAGTCTAGACTGAAGTAAAGCAGTTAGGAGGGAAAGGTTGCCAGAAAAATTGAAGGCAGAGAATGAGGTTATTATTAGCTCACCTGGCCCACTGTTTCTCCGTGATGAATTTAGTCTGGCTGGTTCATGTTGCAGCTGTTGGAGCATAGATAGATATCTAGTTCAGACTCGATATGAAATGAATGGCTCCATCTAGATCAGGGGTGTCAAACTTGCGGCCCACAGGCCAGATGTGTCATGTGTTGGCCACACCCATGCCTGGTTTAGCGAAGTGGGGAAAGTCCCAATACATCACGTGACACCGCCGTGATGACGTGAGTTTGACAATCCTGATCTAGATTGTTAGATCTTTCCTTTTCTCTCATCTCCCTGTTAATTGTATACCCTTCCTCAAAAACATAGCAACATAGAACATTTTAAATAATTGTTTGTCGGAATGACTTGTTTCAATCTCCAGTTTTACACTTTAATCCAAATTCCTACTCTGAGTTCCCCAGTTCTAGATTCAAATACTATACACTCCATTTTGCTAAGTCTTTTTCAGCATATGGAATTCCAAACAATATGTTAGCATAGGATCAAATATAGGTGCCATACAAATGTGACTGAATAAATACCAACATATAGAAAAGGACCAGAAAACAAGAAGAATTACAAACAAAGGCAGCAACCAATACTTGTTCTTGTTTACTGCTAGGATTCCTAACCCTTCTTCCATGGAAAGATTGTGGGAAGCACCCAGCCTGCGAGGAAAATTTATTTTGCCTGAGTAGCCTGTTTCTAGTATTTTGCTTATTGGCAAAAACTGCAAAAAAAAAAAAAAAAAAGCCATGCTCCTAATTTGTTTCCAAAGAATCAGATGACAGGACTTTTAATTCTCTTTCGTGCTTTTTGCTTTTTTGGAAATATGAAGTGGTTACATAGATAGTAAGGAAATAATTATGCCAAGGAAGTGCACATGGGTAGATGAGCAATCTTCAGCACCACTTAATGAGGTGATGACTTCAGACCCACAGATACAAAATGATGGCAACTTCACTGATAAAGAAATTTCACCCCTGTACATTTAATACAAAATGGCTGAGTGTTTTCAAAAGTCATTTATATCCCACAGAGAGTATCTTTATTTGCTTTCCCATGCAACTGTATTTCTACGACTTGTAAAATCAAAGTCGTAAGGTGAACACAATCCACTAGATAAACCCCAAACAATTAACCTGCAGTGACAGTGCAACCTCAGGGGTAAGCTAAACCTTCACATTCACAAATGCCACTTTTGGAATTTTGAGAAATTGCTCCTTGGACTTATTGAAAGAGCTGCTGTAACCTGCTTTCCTCCTGTCATTACATTGACAAGAAGGCACATTGACATAAATTTTACAGCCTCCACCCCCATGGATAAACCTTATTTATTTTTTTATTGCAATAGAGTTTCAGGGAAGCCATTGAAGGATTCCCTACTGTCCTATTTTTCTGCCTGTCACTAGCCTCTGGACATGAAAAACCACCAGTTGTTCTCCTGAACATGTGGCAGGACAGGTTGGGAGATGTGGGGCATGCCCTGCTAAAGTCTTTCAGCATAATAAGGAGTTTTTTTGTGTAATTTAAACTGTGCTTTTTAAATATTTGTTTATGCATGTATGCATGCCATGAGACTATAGATCTCTCAACATCCTGGAAGGTACGGAAGATCAAGAGATCAAAATTCCACTCAGAGACAATCCCACAGATGTCCTCTTTTCTCTCTGTTTAAAATAAAAAGGTAAATTTTATGCACAAAAAGAAAATGAATCCTCAGAAACACTGACAAAGAATGAAGGAAACTGCTCTTTACTCAACTGACATTTCCTCATTGTTGAACTTTGACCTCTGATGAGAGGTAGCCAAAACCCCTCCTCTCCCATTTTTCCATTATGTTGCTTCTTTTGCACTGATACCTGGGCAAAATTTCAGTATATTGTGTCCAAAAGTGATCTCAGGATTTGTCTGGTCCTATCCTAACAAAAAGCTTCCCCTTTTCCATCTCCATCTTTGAAGAGGATTTTGGTGACCAGGGAGAATTTAAATAGCCTATCAAATATTCCAGTTCTAAAAACTACCCCATTCAGTTGTTTAACAATTACCATCTGAAAATATGTCTAGATATTGAAAATATACAGTTGTTCGTGATTCACTACTGATATAACAGTGACGTGGGAACTGTACATTGGAGATCTGATTCCAAAGACTTTGACTTTTCAGCATCTCACCAGAGCATCTCAGCAGAGGTCACCAACCGGTGGACTGCAAGAAAATTTTGGTGGTCCGCAGAGCACCTGGGTGGAGGAGCTGCTCCGGGATGACCAATGGGCCACCAATGAAACAATATATAAGTTTAAGTGCTATTGCTATCTGTATGTGGAATATAAAGTCTAAAGATTTGGTGTACATTTTCAATAAAAGATTATATCGGTTTGGGTTAGAGAAGCCAGGATTTGGATGAAGAGTTTGGATGAAGATTAATTGCGAGAAAGATAATATAATGTGAGATCACTGTAAAATAATATTAATCTATTAACAGAGACAGTATAACCTACCCTGATTTAGCTCCTATTGCTTCATGAAATGTGTTGTTTCTGCATTAGGTTGTCACTAGGTTAGTCATATGCAAAAACTTTGAATTAGCAGGTCAGCTAATATTTTTTTCCAGTACAAGTGAGGAGTGAAATATTCTAGAGGACTTTAAAATAAAGAGAGAGATTAATATGTTATGCATCTGAATACCGCTGTTCTTTTACAAATGTATTTTTTTAAGATGAGATAAAATGAAATATGCTTTATACTCGATAAACAGGTAGCTCGATACCTGTGCTTCACTACAAAACTATGTGGTCGGACTTAGTTTTAGGGGAGGAAAATAAGGGGGAAAAAATTCTGCCCCTGCCTAACAGCATCCATCAGTATTCATCTGGTTAGTGTCTTGTCAGTGTGTGAGAGAGTTGAGGGCTGCTTGGAAACTGAAGCAAGAAGGAGACAGCAAGGAGCTTGGGCGTGGCTTAGCTCAACTGTTCTGTACTAAAGCTACTTAGTGCAGTGAAACTAAAACTGAAATTGAAACTCCTCTCCTCTGTTGTGTTTTGCATTTGGAAGAGATTTCTTTTCAGCTGGGGAGTGGGATTAGAACTCCTTAGCATCAGAGCATGTTAATAATAATATACAAAATACTAATGCTCTGATGGTCATTTCAAAAAATCCTTTCTTAGGGAGTACCTAGAAGCCAAGAGGAACATACGTAAAGCTCTTCTATAGAGGCATTAACTTTATGAAATGCGAACATGTTCTTTAATATAGGAATCCCCAAAATGGTGATCTGTGAAATTAATTATTCCATTTAGGTCTCAGTGTAATGTAATTTGAGTTGTCAGTTAGTCTGCTGCTCTGAATAACCAAGGAAAGATGAATATGAAGGTAAGTTAAGTTTTATCCATGTAAGTAGCTAGAATTATATACCATTCAGTTGACTTTGACTGTGTTTTACTCATAAGTGGCCTAGACTTAGAATAGAATAGTAATAGAATTCTTTATTGGCCAAGTGTGGTTGGACACACAAGGAATTTGTCTTGTTGCAATTACTCTCAATATACATAAAAGAAAAGATACATCTGGCAAGAATCATAAGGTACAACACTTAATGATAGTCATAGGGTACAATAAGCAATCATATCATACTAGGAAACAGTCAATATAAATCATAAAGATACAAGGATAAAATAATAAAACAAATTGATTCTGCAAAATTAGGTGGAATGCAGTTTTTATTAAATAAACATAAAAACATAAATATTTTATATCAGTCAGTATAAAAATTTAAGCTACTCCCAACTACGTTTTTGATATGTTCTTAATCTATGGGAGTTTGTAGCTTGGTTCCTTGAAAACATCAAAGCTTCAATATCCAATATGTTTTTAACTGAATTTTGATCTGGATGTTTGTGGGATATGTTTATTGGTTCATGATCCTCATTGAAGCATAGGAACAGGAATTAATGGAAGACTTCGCAATCCTATTCGAACTGTGGCTTGCTAGAAGATACTGTTCTACTGGTGATCAATCTGTACTCACCGCACAGTGCTAAAATAACTTTTCTACTGCATTTTTCATGTAGCCTGTCATTATGATGCAAAATTTATAAAGCTTGCTTTACAAATGCATTGTATGCCACAGTGTGAAATGAATTTCAACTGTAGTATGGGTTCCCCCACCCTCCAAACTTCCTCCGTACCCAAAGGGAAACCTTACATCTTCAAACGTTTCTGAAGGTTAAAACAATTTTATGCTATATATCTCTGTATTCATGCCAATGTTTTTTCAAGAACATTTGCAAATGGAGAGATTGTCTTTGCAATCACGTTGCAAATCTTCTGCTTTTAAAAGTGGGCAAATCGTAGACTAAGTTGAATTGCCCCTTCCATTTTTAAGGGAAGGAAGTATAGTGTTGAAATGTGAGAAGTTTCCTGTAGCCATTTTAAAACTTTACTTGAACTACTTAAGTTCCTGATGAGTTTTTTTATGCTATTTTAAATCTTAGAAACAAACTACAGATCACAAAGAAAACTCACCCTTTGAATTCTATGTGCAATGTACTACAGAAGCAGAACTTTGTACTTAGAATGTAAAGATTCACAAATTCAAATAATTAAATAGGAAGCTTGTAGGGTAACTTGGGGACAATTACTCATCTTTAACAGTGCAGTTGTGAGCTTAAAATGGAGATGAGAACTAAATCCTTTGGAAGTAACATGGAATATCATTTTAATAAGTTAACCTTTAATTGTATGACATTTGATCAAAATAAGGTAGTCATATGTCCTTCTGAACAGCCGGTATAATGTAACTTCCATAAGATAGGCTGTTCAAATCCAATTTAATAAATGGGAGTAATAAACAGGGAGAGCAGAGACTTGGATGTTACCCATCAACTCTTGGAGTACAGGAAGACCAAATTTATATGGTCATAAATTTCTCTACCACAAGCTATAAAGAAAGAAAAAATCTATCTGTGTCTCATACGTTTTTGAGAGTAAACTGGATTTAAAATAAAACCAGAAATTTGAGCATTAGCCAAATCCTGCTAGCATTCAGTCCACATAGAGCTTTTAGTAATGAAAAACCCAATTTTATTTCCAGATAGATAGATCAGGTGTAAGATTATTTTACATCTCTATTAGTAAGATGCATGCTTTTTAAAAACATTCTATTATTTATACAGAACACTCTCATCATCAACTTTATCTCAAAATTACCTCAAATGGTCTAACTTACAGAATATGTCCAAAAATCAGGACCGCATAACTCCTCAGCGAATGAAATTTGGGGAAGGGGCTGCTTCAGTGCTACCAGCTGCTATTGCAAAGTTGGGCAGGGGAGGGAAAGGGAAGGCAAAGCAAAGCGACATTTCTAATGTTTCCTGTCAGATTCTTACAAGGAAACTCTACAGGGAAGACAGCAGGAAGTCAGAAGTCAGTTCTTTTTTTGCCTGCTCTTGGTCATTCTGTTTCTGTGCTTAGGTAACGAAATATATCTGAAATGATGACTAAAAGGTATATGAGTTGTCTAGTTGCTTCTATCTGCATGTTATGATTACAATTAGATATAGATATGTAGATATGTATCTTACAATTCCTCTCAAGTTATGGTATGCTAGTCATTGTTGCAGCAGTCAGATGGCAGCAATATAAGAATATGCTGGAGGCAGATGATCGCTATTGTGACAATAGCAGAGACAAGATCTCATACTGTACAGGAGAACGCAGTGGTTCCACTGATTAATTGTTCTCACTGTCGGGAAATTTCTCCTTAATTCTAAGTTGCTTCTCTCCTTGATTAGTTTCCACCCATTGCTTCTTGTCCTGCGCTCAGGTACTTTGGAGAATAGCTCGACTCCCTCTTCTTTGTGGCAGCCCCTGAGATATTGGAAGACTGCTATCATGTCTCTCCTAGTCCTTCTTTTCATTAGACGAGACATACCCAGTTCCTGCAACCATTCTTCATATGTTCCAGTCCTCTAATCATCTTTTTTGCTCTTCTCTGCACTCTTTCTAGAATCTCAACATCTTTTTTACATTGTGGCGACCAAAACTGAATGCAGTATTCCAAGTGTGGCCTTACCAAGGCATTATAAAGTGTCATTAATACATCCCTAAGGGGGGGGGGATATTCCTGAGATCTTTTAAGGAAGCCTTGGTCCATCTGTTCTATAAGAAACCTTCACTGAATCCCCCCGCTTGAAAAATTTCTGCCAACTCCCCATTTTAGGGAAGGTGATGAAAAAAATAGTGACGCTGCAGCTTCAAAGGGGCCTGTTGCTGCCAATATTCTGTTCAGGGAGTCTGTTCTCACTCATTAGGTTATTGCTGGCTTCTGGGCTCTGGATTTGTTGGAATTTCAGAGTGCATAAACCCATCCTGGCTTTCAAACATGATTGCCAACTCTACCAGGTATTCTGTCATGACTGGCCCTGGCCTGCCTTACCAGAAGGCTCCAAATCTGTCTCCAGCCTCTGGGTCTTCAATTCTTCCCACCAGTCAGTTTAGGACCACTCAGGGGTGGGTTTCTACTGGTTCTGTCTATCTCTGTAGAACCGGTAGCTCCAAAGAGCAGCAGACATAGAACCGGTTCTATGTCTGCTGCTGTTTTGGCCCACCTGCCTGCCCGGGTTCTTAACTGACCTTTATTTCCTGCTTTTTCAACTGCAGCTGCTTTGCGCAGCACAGCTGCGGTTGAAAAAGCAGGAAAAAAGGGCTTTCCCAACCACTGCGCACTTGCATGCAGCGCTGCTCAGCTGTCCGGGCAGCTCAGCAGGTTGTAAATTGCACTTGCACGACTCACGCATGCATGTGCAACACAGAACAACAGAACTGGTAGTTATGCCGGTCGGATCCCATCCCTGGAACCACTCCATGCAATTTACAGCTCTCAATGGAAACAGATATGCTAGTTTTTCTGATATTGGTAACAGAAAACCGAAGGAACAAGAGCAGTTCTTCACTGTGAATGCTGTACAGTTGAGAAAGCCAAAGAATATTTTTAAAAAGTCAACATGTGCTTCATTGGTTACAGGAAGGCCTTACATGTTTGGAAAAAAGAGAAATCTTTAGAATATTTTGGAATCTCATTGACCTCATGGAAATTTTTTACAAAGGACAAGAAGCCATAGTCCAGATGTAAAATGGAGGAGGAGGAGGAGGAGGAGGAGGAGGAGAGGAAGAGGAAGAGGAAGAGGAAGAGGAAGAGGAAGAAGAAGAAGAAGAAGAAGAAGAAGAAGAAGAAGAAGAAGAAGAAGAAGAAGAAGAAGAAGAAGAAGAAGAAGAAGAAAGACTGGCTCTAAAGAAGTGAGACAAAGTTGTGTACTCGACCCTTCAACCCACATGTGGAATATAAATTGGGGAAGCTGGGTTGGAAGAAGATTAGAGCATCTCTTTAAAACAGGAGGAAGAAACATCAATAACACACATTATGCTGATGGCAGCATTCTAATAATTGAAAATGATCTACAAGCTCTAGTAATGGAAGTGAAGGAACACAATGAAAAATGGGGTTTAGATAGTAACTATAAATAAGGCCAAATAAATGCCAACAAGTACAACCAATGGCTGTAGAAATTTCAACAAAACCTTGCAACAAAAAGTTGGCTCTCAACAGTAAAGGACTCTGCAGTAAAATATATATATGCAAGTGACTCTATTGGTCTCCATTGCAATGTTTCAAAGCATTTTTCTGCAAGCCTAAATAAAAGATTCATTTTTAGTCCAAACTATATAAATGATCAGGCTAAAAAGCCAGATTAAAGTGATTCTGAAACTACCCCTTTTCCTCAAAAGATAGGTTTGGGGCAGGATTTCAGGTGGCAGTCTCGTGTAAGTGTCCCCTGAAGTGAATTTCCAGTTCCATGCTTCTATAAGTGTGGTTGGCACTTAACAAGGAACACAAAACAAGAATCTTCAGAACTGATGGAATGGTTGCTAAATTTTTAATATTTTTGTAGATATAAAGCTACATGCCATATACCTGAAGACTCAGAGCCTTAGCGGCAGGAAATTTACATGCTGCTGTAAATTTCCTTTTGTTATCACCACAAATGGAAAAATAAAATTCACTTAAATCCAGGAACAATCTGACTTTTATTATTATGGGAACTTGACCAATTTGAATGTATTTTGGATTGTTTATAAGAAGGCGTTTGATTCCCTGACACATGATTGGATAATCGAATGCCTAGAAATAACAAGAGTCAGTAGAACATTGGAAGCTTTGCAAATATCAATGGCACAATAAAAGACACATGTGTTGCTCAGTGATGATAGACTAGGACAAGTTAATATCAAGAGAGGAATCTTTCAAGGAGATTCACTATCATCATTATTGTTTGTCATTTCACTGATTATTCTGTCACCAATTCTGAACGTGTCAGGACATGGCTATCAAACATGAAAAATATCTGCCAGGTGATCTCATCTCTCTACATGAATAATCTGAAGCAAAGGTGGTATTCAGCAGGTTCTGACCAGTTCTGGAGAACCAGTAGCGGAATTTTTGAGTAGTTCAGAGAACCAGCAAATACCACCTTTGACTGGTCCCGCCCTCATCTATTCTCTGCCTCCCGAGTCCCAGCTGATCGGCTGGGTCTTCTTTTGTTGCCCTGCACAGGAGAACAGAGCTGGAAAGCAGGTTAGTGGGGTGGGGAGGGAATGGGATTTTGCAGCAAACTTCCCCCCAGGAGCGGGGAGGGAATGGAGATTTTGTAGTAACCTTCCCCAAGGAGTTGGTGGGAATGGAGATTTTACAATATCCTTCCCCTGCCACACCTACCAAGCCACGCCCACTAAGCCACGCCTACAGAACCGGTAGTAAAAAAAAATTGAATCCCACCACTGATCTGAAGCTGTATGGAAAAGCATTGTCTGAAATAGAATCAGTGCTCCATACTGTCCATTAATATCACCAAAATATTGCAATGGAATTTGGACTCAACAAATGTTCCACCTTCACTATCCATAGGGGAAAACTGCAAATTGGGAGAAACAAATGCCCACTACCTAAGAAATAACCTCCAGAATCTGGATGAAAACAATAACTACAAATACCTGGGAAATATAAGAGAAGAGAAAGACCTGGGGGCGGGGGGATCACAAAAGACAAAGATCTGCAAATAGAAAGAGAAATCTGTTGCAAAAGAAGTCAAGATAGTGGCAATAGGAATAAGACCTTTGGGTGCAATCTCAAAATATCTGGAGCATCCCCTGAACACAGTCAGCATTGATAAAATCATCAGGAAATGATGGGGCTATGGGGTTTTTAAGGATTTGTTTATAGATAAGTGATGATGGGAAGAACAGATAATGTGCTGTATTTTAAGAGAAGGTGATAAATTACTGCAATTGTTTATACTTGAAAGGGGAAGTCACTTTATATATTTGTTTTCTTTTTCTTTACTATATTCTTTTTTCTATTCTATTTCTATATTCTCTCCTCTGCAGCTTCTTTGTTTAAAATTTATTCTTTTAATTTTATTTGTTTGTATAGTTTTTACTGTTGTAATTGTAATCTGTAAAACAAGCTATTTTTTAAAAAAGAGGAAACCAACTTCACAAGAATATTAGAGCTATACTTTATCGAGATATATTCTGCTTCCTGCTCTCTTAAATATAACCGTTGTGTAATTCCTTCAAGATCATCCCATTGACTCTGTACAGTATTCGTGCACATGTAGTTCTGTTCTTTCATTGCTGAGACTGTAATTAACAAAGATCGTTGCCTCAAGATTTATTTTGTGCATGTTGTTCTGTCATATTGAGCTTCTGAGGGCATTTTAAAATGTCAAAGCTAATCCTGTGTTGCATTAAATTTCTGTTATTTCATTTTTTTTCTATCTCAAGTCTTCTATTTCTCTTAATTCTTTTATCCTGTAAGAAGGTTTGTGCTTCCCAGTTGTAGAGTTCGGACAAGTAGTATGTTGCTGTTACGTTGTGCCACAATTTTTGTTTATAAATGGAAGAACTAGTGGTACAATTACAGTACAAACTGCTTTTAACTCTTTTCTCTTTCTCCCTTTTTTTTTTTTTTTTAAATTTTTATTATTTTTTAACATAAAAAACACAACAACAAAACATAAAAGTATCAGCTCCCCCATATTTTTGTACACACAGTAAGTCGGTTGGTCCATCGGTTTTGTGCATTCACCTCATAGTCACAATTACAGTTACTTTATATAATACTCTTATCAATACAAATTTATAACTCCTAGTATCGCTATTAAAGAAAAAAAAAAATTTGACTAAACTTTTATTCGGTCATGCCTTTATGAGATAACTATATTTTAAATATTGTATTCTAAAACAAATCTTATAATCATACCAATTCTATCCCAAATATGAAAAAGAAAAAACAAAGAAAACTATTATATAGATATAGTATCAAAAACCAATAAAAGGAAAGGGAAAATAAAGTCATTATTATTCCTTATTATCTAACTTTTATATTTTAATATTTCATCATTCAACCATTGATAGAAAAGATCCCAAACTAAATAAAATTGTTTATCTTCTTGCTCTCTAATTTCAAAAGTCAATCTACTCATCTCAGCACATTCCAAAATTTTCTTTACAACTTCTTCTTGCACTGGAATTTTCTCATTTTTCCAATTTTTGCAAATACAATCCTAGCAGCAGTCAATACATTTACAATCAAATATTTCAACTCTTTACTATAAGTATCTGTAGTATTCCCAATAGAAAAAACTCCGGTTTCAAGTCTATATGCTTCTTTGTCATTTTTTCCAGCCACATGTGGATTTTAGTCCAATATTTTCTAGCATCCTCACAAGTCCACCACATGTGATAGTATGAACCAGGTTTCCGATGACATTTCCAGCATTTTTCGGATTTGTTCTTGAACATTCTTGCTATCCTTGTCGGGGGAAAATGCCACCTGTAAAACATCTTATACAAGTTTTCTTTATAGGCTGTAGACATTGTCATTTTATAATTTTGCGACCATAATTTCTGCCATTTCTCTAAATCAATCCCATATCCAAAATTCCTCCCCCACGCAATCATAGTTTCTTTAACTTGTTCTTCCTCAAGCTTAATTTGCAATAAATAACCATACAATTTTTTAATCACCTTTTCATCAGTACCCATCAAAATCTTATCCAAGTCAGTTTGCTTATCATAAAATCCCTCTGCTTTGGAATCCTCATAGTACTTTGAATGTATTTGCAAATATGAAAACCAATTCATCTGTATACCTTGTTCTTCCAATTTTTGCATCGATTTAAGTTCACCCTTTTCATCTAATAATTCCCCATAGTTAACTGTTTGTTCCTTTTTATAAATTATAGGATAAGAGAATGCTTCTATCGTCGATAACCAAACTGGAATTTTCAAATAACACTGTTTTTTTATCTTCTCCCAATTCAACCACAGAGACTCCCGTATATAATGTCTTCTAAAATACCCCTGTGTTTTAGTTCCCTTGTACCATAAAAAAGCATGCCAGCCCAACAACAAATCATGACCTTCTAATGTCAACAATCTGGTTTTCCTTAATGTTATCCATTCTTTAACCCACGTCAAGTTTGCAGCTTGAGTAGTACAACTCCCAATTAGGCAGACCAAACCCTCCTCTAAATCTAGCATCCTGTAAAAGCTTTAACTTTATTCTTGCTTTCTTGCCTTGCCATATATACTTCAAAACAATTTTATTTAAATCCTCAAAGTATTCTTTTCCAAGCCTAATTGGTATTGTTTGAAACAAAAATAAGACTCTGGGTAAAATGTTCATCTTGATTGTTGAAATCCTTCCTATTAATGACAATTGTAAGTTCTCCCATTTTTTCAAATCTTGAGCTATCTGTTGTTTAAGTTTAATATAATTATTCTCCTTCAATGTACTACATCTTGATGTCAAATATATCCCCAGATACTTAACCTTGTTTGTAACTTGAATTTTTAACAGTTCTGCCAACTCTTCCCTTTGTTTCAGCAACATATTCTTTGACAAAATCATTGTTTTATCTCTATTTATTTTCAAACCAGCCACCTCCCCATAGACCTCTATCTTTTCCAACAGTTTCAAGGCTGTTTCTATAGGATCTTCCAAGATAAAGACTAGGTCATCTGCAAAGGCTTGTAGTTTAAATTCTTCCTTTTTAATTTTCATTCCTTTTATAGTTTTATCTTCTCTGATATTTCTATTCAACACTTCCAAAGTCAATACAAATATCAAGGGAGAAAGAGGACAACCTTGTCTTGTGCCTTTTCTTATATTAATAGGGTCTGTAAATTCTCCCTCCATCATTACCTTAGCTGTTTGTTCATTATAAATTGCTTCTATTGCCTGAATAAATCTTCTAGCAAAGCCCATCTGTTCCATTAAAAGTAACATAAATCTCCAATTCACGTTATCAAATGCCTTTTGAGCATCTAAAAATATCAAAGCCATTTGCTTTTCAGGATGCGCCTCATAGTATTCCAGGGTGTCCAGAATTACTCTCATATTGTCTCTGATTTGTCGCTTTGGCAAAAACCCATTTTGGTCTGGGTGAATAAAGTTATTCAAGTACTTTTTAAGTCTTTCTGCTAATATTGAAGCAAAAATTTTATAATCTGCATTTAGTAAAGAAATCGGTCTATAATTCTTGATTTGCAGTAGGTCCGCCTCCTCTTTTGGAATAAGTGTAATGTAAGTTTCTGACCATGTTTTAGGTATCATCTTTTTAACATAACTTCATTCATAACTTCTAACAGTGGAATGCACAGTGATTCTTGAAAGATTTTATAAAATTCTACAGGAAACCCGTCTGGACCTGGTGCCTTTCCATTATTTTGTTTCTTAAGTGCTTGACTTAACTCCATCATTGTTATATTACTTTCTAGCATTTCTTCAATCTCTTTAGATATCTTAGGTAGATTTGCATTCTGCAGGTATTGTTTAACTTTCTCCTCATCAATGTCTTCTTTCTTATACAAATGCTTATAAAAATCATAAATAATCTCTTTTTTTCTTTGCTGCCATAACAAATTTTACCTTGGTCGTCTATTAACTGCGGTATTTTCCTCGACTCTTTCTCCTTTCTCAATTTGTATGCTAGCCATCTACCTGGCTTATTTGCATCCTCAAAATAATTCTGTTTAGCATTCCTAATTTTCTGTGCCAGTTCTTCTTTCTCTATTAAGTCCATTTTATGTTTAGTTATATCCAGTTTCATTTTAACATCTTTTCTGTGTGGCATTTTCTGTAATTCTTTTTCAAGTCCCTTATATTCATCATCCAAGGCTTTAAGAGTTCGCCTTTTCCTGTTATTCTTTTTCTTGTATAGTCTATTATCAAGCCTCTAACATAGGCCTTCATTGTGTCCCAAACATTCTGTATTGAGGTGTCTTCTTTTTCTGTTCTCTTTAAAGAAGAAGGCCAATTCTTTCTCCATCCATTGTATAAATTCCTTATCCTTTAAAATAGAATTATTTAATGTCCATCTCGATCTTTTCCTTTGTCCCTTCCATTCAATTGTCAATGGGTTATGGTCAGCCCAGGTACTTGTTTCAATATTTACTTCTTGAATACTAGACATTAAATCTGTTGAGATCCAAATCATATCCAGTCTGGACCATGATAGATGCCTATTTGAATAGAACGTAAATTGCTTAGATTTATCATTTCTTTCTCCATATGTCTTTTAAAGTTAATTCATCTATCATTTTAAAAAGGATTTAGGAAGAGTTTTCCTGTTATGCTTTACTGTTGTTGCAATATAATCAAGTCTATTATCCACAATTCCATTAAAGTCTCCCATCATAATTACATTAGCATAGTCAAGTTCGGCAGTCTTAGTATGTAATTTTCTATAGAATTCTTCCTGTTTATCATTCGGTGCATAAATTGCAATCAAAAGTATTTTTCTATTATTGTCCATTATTTCTACCATTAATATTCTCCCATCATCATCTGTATAAATCATTTTTGCTGGAATGGCCTCTTTAATATATAAAACCACCCTCTTTTCTTGGATTGTGTCAAAGAGGTAAACAATTTCCTAATTTTGGTTGTAATAACAATTGTTCATGTTGCTTTTTAATATGAACTTCTTGTAAACAAATTATGTCGAACCTTAATTTCATTAATTTATGGAAAATCTTCCTTCTCTTAGCAGCTGAATTCAGTCCATTTATATTCATTGTAATCAATTTTTTCTCTTCCATAATTATGTTTTATATTTAGATTTAACCACTCTCGTGGGTCTTGCCTCACGTTGATCTTTAATATCCACTTGTCCACCTACTGCACCTTCTTCTTTTCCAACCTCCATTTGTTCCTCTTGGGATTCAATTGATGGGACCTCCTTTCCTGCTCCACCTTCTCTGGCTCCAAAAACCTCTGCACAAAACAGTTCTGCTTTCTCGATTGGATCAATTCTATGTCTCTGTTCCTGCCACGTAAACATCAATCCTTCTGGAATCAACCACCTGTAAGACACCTCTTTTCCAATAACCTTTTAGTCAGGAATCGGTATTCTCTTCTCATCTCTCTCACTCTTCTAGGTATTTGTTTTAAAACCAAAATTTCTTTACTTTTGTATTTCAGTGGCTTCTCTCTTGCTGCTTGCAATATTTGTGTCTTCAAAGATTTTTAATAAATCTAATATGAACTTCTCTGGGTAGGTTATTTCTCATCGCATATCTTGTAAAAACTCGATATATCTCATCAATTCCATCCATCATCTTCTCTTCTGTTATCTCGAAAGCGCCTCCAGCCAGAATTCCTACCATTATCGCAACCAAATCTTGTCCTTTTTCTTCTTCTATATTTTGGAATCTAAGATAAAATTCTGATCTATCCAACTCCCACTTCAACATCTCACTTTTTTTCTTGTTCAATCGCTGTTAATCTATTGTCGATATTTCCAATTTTCTCCTCTCTTTGTTTGCCTCCCTCTTCAACATTTTGGAGTCTCTCTTCATATTTTTCCATCATCTGTTCCATCCTACCTGTTCTTTGTTCAATAGTATCCATTTTTACCTTAAGATCTTGAATTCCTTGCATAATCATCTGGAAGGATACTCTTTCTTGTTCTTTTCTTTCTCTTTATCTTGCTTTAACAATGTCTGAATTGAGCGCTGTCCAGATGGTGGGGAGGCAGAAGCAGACATAGAGGCACCAAGATATAAATTTCTTACTCATTTTAAGTGGTTCCAACTCTTCAAATTTTTTTCAAATTTTAATCCACAAAAAAAAGAGAAAAAAATATGAAATTATAATCCAAGGTAAAAAGGCCAACAATAAAAAAGCCAAAAGTGAGAGAAAAAAGAAAAAAAAAAAAAAGAAAAAAAATTCTTCAAATTCTTCCTGACCTTAGTCCAATAAAAAGAGAAAAAAAAAACCATAAAAAAAAGTAACAGTAAAAATAAAAACCCAATAATAATAATAAACAAGACAAAGCCAAAAGGGAAGAAGGGAAGAAGAAAAAGAGAAAAACAAAAACAAAACAAAAACCAAGAAAATAAGTTTCTTCAGATTCCACACCTTAGTCCAGCCAGAGAAAAAAAAAAGAAAGAAAGAAAAACCTCAATTGAAAAAGGGAAAAAAAATAGTCCACTGATGTACATTAAAAAAAAAAAAGGAAAAAGAGAAAACAGGATCCAAATAGGCAAAAAAAAAATAAAATCAGTTAAATCAAAAATAAAATATAAGTAGAAAAAAGAAATTCAGAGGCTTCCTTTGCAAATAAATCAAGCTTAAAAGTAAGGACCTTGATATTAGTGAAGGGGTTGGCAGAACTCAAAAAAAAACAACAACGACACTGCACTCTATTTAATTATCCAAGGCTCTAATTATAACTCCCTTCTCTTTCCCACAAGCTTCAAAGCTGAGTCATGTATATCCAGAAAGACACCTGTAATAATATTCCACAAAGTGCTTTCCTCTATCTTATCAGGGGATGTCCTTGAGAAGAAGAGTCTATTTTTATTCTTTTTAAATATTTCCGAGCCTCTAGATGGCAGTGTTACAAAGTATCATAGTTCTCACTTTCCCCCTCGCCTCTTAAGGAAAACCGCTTGCAATACACAAAACAGAAACCGAAAAAAATCAAACAAAGTCAAGAGAAGCCTCTAGCCCAGAGAAAAAAAAATAAAAAGTCCAGAAGAAGAATAAAACATATGAATATATAGAAAAAGAAACAGTCCAGTTATCCAATAAATAACAATAGAGTCCGGAAGCAAAGAAAAGAAAAAAAAAATAGATTCTCTCTTTGACGTTTCCCTAAAAAACGCCGCTAAGTCAATTTTGTCAAAAAACAAAACAAAAATCACACAGGTTTCTTCAGATAATTAGAGTAAACTTTCAAAATTCAAAAATTAAATAAAAAAAGAAGTTCTCACCCAACCGACAAACTCTTTCTCAAACTCTTTCCGTCTGGAGTCGCCCGGCCTCAGCAGCATGGGGCTGCCTCTCCGCCGCTGGCAAGAAAAGCTTCACCCGGGCTCTCCAGGGATTTTGCGGTATCCCCGAATCCTCAGGATATGCTCTTCACGATGGCTGTCCCTACGGGACAGCGTGAGGTCCGTTGGACCGCCAGTGGCGGAGATATCGGCTGCAATCGAGGAGCTCGATTGCAGACCGTGACGCCACGGCGCAAGCTCCTCCCATCTCCCTCTTTCTCCCTTTTTTGAAATGTGGATAACAGTTCATACAATACGTTTAATGGATCATGGTACAAAATACTGTTCCTAAGTTCTGTAACTGCTAAGTATGTCCTAACTAAAAGAAAAACTATCAGCTTTCTTTATTCTATGATGATACGATGAATAAGTACATCATCTGTGTTTTGTTTATGTGTTAATAAAGTAAATGGTTTATCTGCGGAAAACTGGGGCAGATTTAGGATGAAGCTGTTTGATAAAATATTTAGTTGCTCCTTCAATTCTGAAGGGTGTTCAGTTAAAAAATAATTCTATTGACTATTTTCTTCTGCAAATTGAGTTCTGGTAGCAGTCAATTTAGATCCACACTTGAAACAAAATACCCTTTCTATTTCACTTTGCCCTTATTATTATGGCATTTACCAAGATGGATCTGATGCCCGTTTCATGGTGTATACCTTGGATAGAATAATTATATCAGTCCATTCTTCCATTAATAATACAACCTATGAAAGAGTCAACAATGAATAATGAATGATGTCGTTACTAATTACAGGGACAACTTATTAGTAACGTAAGGACAGAAAGAGATATTGGTAGCAATAATACCACCATTAGCCATGGTCAGATTAATGGAGCCCAGATCTGGGTGTTCAAATCTTGGAGTATCTGGAGTGACTGCATATATTCATAAATTGAGTGAGAATGAAGGAGGAAAAGTTGTCAGATTGTGGCTGAACTGGCCAGAAAGGAACACACGGAGCAATGGATGGAAATAGATATTGTTACAGTAAGAAGATGGTGATAATAAAAGAAGGGGTAAAGAAGGGGTAAAGAAGGATGAGACTATGGCAAAAGTTGCAGCACAAAAGAAACAAATAACAGTGGACGAGATCTCAAGACATTTGATTTTGACTCTTTGAAACCTGACATGACCTTTGTTTATGATGACTACATCTGATACTACAAGATCTGAAAATCACCAACAAAATGATTAATTTTCTCTCAGCTTGCATAATATTGCAATTCTCATGTTAAATTTAATCATTCAACTATTTAACCAAATAGTCCCCTTTGTATTTAGTTTTTTAACCATTCTAATCCTCCTTTGTGTGCATATGTGTATGTGTCCTGTTGTAAGACAGAACAAGCATATTTAATTATCTAATTCCACCCAGAGTCAATATTAAGCAGTTTTCCCATTTTCCCACAATGTAAAAATAACGTTGATTTTTAAGTAGGTAATTCCAGCATTTCAAAATGCCTATCCAAAGCAGTGCCTATCCAATTCGAAAGTCCAATTTTCTGTATTTTAATTATTTTTCTGCCTTTTTCCTTTTAATTCTTTTTCCTTCAATTTTAAAGTTTTATCAAAATACTAAGTTGCTGCTACTTTTAAAAATCGTTGTGAGCCTCTCTTTTCCTGGATATTCTTTTGGGTTACAATTTGAATAAAAAGAATTCTTCTCACCCAGTTCACACAGTGTTCACCAAAATCTGCTCATGCATTGTCCATAGATGATCATCTGCTGTCACAGCTCCATGGCAGCCATCTTAGACTGCCTCTTCTCCTTGGCATGGCATAGAGGTAAGTTCAGCAGAAGAGTTCAATCTCTCCTGCGAAGTCTCAGAGCACCCCTTCTTAGCTTGCTGCCCCTACTGGGTGGCTTTGGCTCCTTTCAGAGTCCACAAACAGAGAGTAGCCAGCACAGGAATGGAGAGCTCTGTTCCCTGTGACTGGTAATGCTGCAAAGACCCACCTCTCTCCCTGGCACCAGTTTTCCTGACTGCGACATCACACATTTTCTTCACCGGGCACCCAAAAGGCTTGATTTTTAAAAACATCAAAAGCAACCATTTTAAAGCATGAAATTCCACTCTGCATCTCCTCCTGGAATCCATTTTTGCATTTGGGTTGAATACATTTTTGGCTTCCTGGCATCTGTTTTCTTGACACGTTTTCTTCCCCAGGCACCCAAAAGGCATGAAAGTCCAAAAAATGGAAAAGGAAAAAGGAAAGTTGTTTGTCCTTAAAGATGTTTGTTATATTCTATCAGTTATTATTTATAGTATTTGTAATCCACAGGTGTTGCTGTATCCCTAGTTCTTAATAGTTCAATATTCTTGGGGGGGAGAGAAAAAGAAAAAAATATGTGAAAGTCAATTACATTTATAATCCATAAGGCCTGCTGTAATCCCAGTCTTGGCTTTTTATTGTTCTGGTAGCTTACAGAGTCAATATCAAAAAAACACAAAGAAAAAAAGGGCAAAAGATAGCAAGCTAAACCACAATATGCTCTCCTCACATCTGCAAAATAGGTAACTGTCTTTTCACCTTTTTCATCTGTCTGCTAAATGTATTTATAATCCACAAAAGTCCAAAAATAATTCTTCCCTGTATTTAGCCAATCTTCCTTTTCCCACAGCAGTTTCCAAAACAGGGCTTAGTCTTTAATCTACTCCCTGGCACCAGATGCAGCAGTCCTCAAAACAAAGTCTTACCGGCCTCTTGTTTAGGCCTAGCCAGCTCAAAATATATTCGTCTTGTATATTCCAACTTTGGCCAGCAGATGGAAGCCTTGCTTTCTTTTCCCTTTCCACTATGAATTGGGAATGGGGGAGGGGAGTAGAGAGGCGAAAGTTTTACTTTTGTAGCCAAAAGGAGGTTTAGAAAGGAAAATAGCCCAATAGAAATACATTAAAGCCATATCTTAGGTTATCTTGTTAAAATACTCAGTCCAGTTCTCTTTCCAGTTGCGATAGTTAATTCTTTGCTTAACTTTCACTTCCCAGGTGTGTGAAATCAGCTCCAAAACTTTTCTCTCACAGCTTTCTGGAGGGGGAAAGAGATGGCAGTTCCCTCCCTCCTTCTCTGGAGTCTCCCTTCTTCGTAAAAAGCAATTTGATGAACTTAAAAACAGTTTAAATTCAGGGTAAGAATTAGCCTGTCCAATACACCAGTCCAATACACTTTTTTCTTTCTTTTTACTACTCTTTGTGCTTGCCTTGCTCTGTCTGTCTGGCTCCCAAGTCACCCATTTTTCTGACTGTGCCATGACGATTTTTCCTCTGCAGGCACCAAAACCCCACGATTTTTAAAAACAGCAAGAAATACCATTTTTAACCATGAAATTCCACCCCAAATCTCATCCCAGGATCTGCTTTTGCATTCTGGTTCCAAAAAATATTTGGCTCCCAAGTCACCAATTTTTCTGAACGCAGCAATTTTTCCTCTGCAGGCACCAAAACACATGATTTTAAAAACAGCAAGAAATACTATTTTAAAGTATGAATTTCCACCTCGAATCTCGTGTTGGTATCCATTTTTGCATTTAGTTTTTTTTAAAAAAATTGTCACCCATTTTTCTGTCCGCAGCATCACGATTTTTCCTCTGCAGGCACCAAAACGCTCGATTTTTCAAAATAGCAATATTTTTTTTACCATTTTTAAGCATGAAATTCCATCCCAAATCTCATCCCAGTGTTTGTTTTTGCATTTGGGTTAAAAAAAAGTTTTGGCTTCCTAGCCCCTGTTTTCAGAGGTGGTATTCAGCAGGTTCTGACCAGTTCTGGAGAACCAGTAGCAGAAATTTTGAGTAGTTTGGAGAACCGGCAAATCCCACCTCTGACTTGCCTTGCCAACCCCATCTATTCTCGGCTTCTTGAGTCCCAGTTGATCGGCTGGGTCTTCTTTTGTTGCCCTGCACAGGAGAACAGAGCTGGAAAACAGGTTAGTGGTGTGGGAAGGAATGGGGGTTTTGCAGTAAGTTTCCCCTGGAGTGGGGTGGGAATAGAGATTTTACAGTTTCCTTCCCCTGCCATGCCCACCAAGCCACACCCACCAAGCCACGCCCAGAAAACTGGCAGTAAAAAAAATTGAATCCCACCACTGCCTGTTTTCCTTTTCTCTGCATCACACGTTTTCTTTCCCAGGCACCCAAAAGGCTCTATTTTTAAAAACAGCATGCAGCATCTTTTTAAAACTTACAATTCCACCCAGAATCTTGTTCCAGGTATGAAAAAATTTTGTGCTTCCCATATGTGTCCCTCTAAACTCAGTTGGAGATCTAATAGGGCAGTACAGTGCCGGGAAAATCAATGGGACTGCTGGAATTAGTAGCCGTTGTGGAAAGTTTAATTCCCCACATCAACTGAGATTTACTTTCAAAAGTGCTGAATACCCAACTAGTTTCATTGACTTCTGCGCTTCTTGGAAATTAAACCAATCCTATGTTTACTTTAAAAAAAAAGAAAACAGAAGATGTCAGACCGAGACTGAGACCAATTTTCTAGCCAGAGTTTTAGTTAGTATAACAACAAAGGTCCTGTATCATATAAGCAGTTAAAGCCCGATGTGAAATATAGCAGAAATAGAATACAGCAAGAACAACAAAAAAGCACGATGAATGGATAAGCTGGATAAGATACAAGCTTAGTTTTTGTACCAATTAAATGTATTTACTTTGTGCAGGGCATCCAGTTAAATTTAAACTTATTTTATGCATGATCAAAACAGCAGCACAGACCTGTTCTTAAAGTATTGAGAGAATATGAGACATTTTCCAAGATAAGCAAATAATTGTATTTCTTCCATTGTGAAGCAGCCTTTCAATGTCTCTTTAATGTCTTCTGATGGGAATTTATCAGGAGCCACAAACCAAATAATCAATTGACCAGTTTGTCCTCTAAAGAGGAATTCACAATCCTAAAAAGACCCCTGGCCAACAACCTGCCCATGCAATGATTGGGAATCATAAACTCCTAACTGTTAACTATTATAGACCTGACCTAGCATTTATGCTTATTTAGGACCCTTTTTGTCTTCCACTGCTAGCATTTTTACTGACTTTTTTTTTTTGCATATAATCTCTACAGAACTTTTCAGTAAACCAAAGTTCTGACTGGAATCAGGGAACAGAAAGATGCTACTCAGGAGTAATCATCTCAAGAGAAAGGGGTGCTATGGCTTCCGGCAGCTAAATAGGGAACTAACAGAACTGCCTACATCACTGAAAACATTCCCAAGCACCCTCTGAGATCTATCCCGATGCATGTAGCATCTTGGATGGACCATCTTAATCAATCCATTCATGCATTGGAGATGGTGGTTAATCTCTTCTGAACCAGGAAATGACCTGATCAAGCCATGAAACTATAAATACGTTATAGAGCTAAAGTAGCTTCTTGGATGAGAAGCAAACATCTTCAAAGAAAAACCAGAAAGTCCATTTGCCTCTTGAAAAAAGCACCTTCATGACCTGGATAATGGAGGCTCTCCATAGACATTCATAACTATGTTACTCACAAAAATAATAATTGTATATTTTTTATGCATGATATATAATACATTAAATTAGATGTCCAAAAACACACACACACACTGAGAGAGAGATGCCCACCCAGTCACGTAACCTCAAAGCCACACCCACAAATTAGGCCACACCCACAATCGGTTGTTAAGAAATTTGAATCCCACCCCTAGAGGAAATGATTATACAGTATAAGTTGGGACACCTCACACTTTCCAATCACTATATAAGAAAAGTAACTATGTCAAATACTGTATACTAATCACTGAAAAGTTCACACTTTTTTTTGTTTTCCTCTGTCAAAAACAATACAGACATCTCTGGTCTCAGTAAGATGAGATGTGTTCATTATACTAATTTTAACAAAGGGCCTGAAATGCACAAAGTTTGCAACAAGCATTTGACTATCTTATCTGTAGAGTAAGATTAGGCCAGTGTTTTCAAACTTGGCAACCTTAAGATGTTTGGACTTCAAGTCCCAGAATTCCCCAGCCAGCATGGTGAGAGTAGCAATAGCACTTAGCAATAGCACTTAGATTTATATACCACTTCACAGTGCTTTCACAGCCCTCTCTAAGCGGTTTATTGTGCCCCCCCCACATGACAATCTGGCCCCTCATTTTACTGACCTTGGAAGGATGGAAGGCTGAGTCAACCTTGAGCCCGTGGGACTTGAACTGTCAAACTGCTGGAGATCAGCAGTCAGCAGAAGTAGCCTGCAGTACTGCATTCTAACCTCTGTGCCACCACAGCACGATAGAGTAGAAGTCCTTACATATTAAAATTGCCAAGATTGAAAAAAAAAATGGTTAGATGAATTTAATGACTTCACACGTACCTAGGACATTCTAGCTAGGCCTCCCTAGTAACATTTGTTGTGCTCCTATTAAAGTACCTAGCATTGAGGCTTTGCACCAGCTACTTCCTTTTCCCTTCCGAAGAGACATCAATGAGCAAAGGCAATATTCCAAGAGCTGATTCTTGAAGATTCCCCCAATGGGAGTATCTCAGAGGTGGTATTTAGCAGGTTCTGACCACTTCTGGAGAACCGGTAGCAGAAATTTTGAGTAGTTTGGAGAACCAGCAAATACACCTCTGACTGGCCCCGCCCCCATCTCTTCTCTGCCTCCCGAGTCCCAGCTGATCAGCTGGGTCTTCCCTGAACAGGAGAACGGAGCTGGAAAGCACATTAGTGGGGTGGGGAGGGAATGCGATTTTGCAGTAACTTTCCCCCAGGAGTGGGGAGGGAATGGAGATTTTACAATGTCCTTCTCCTGCCATACCACCAAGCCACACCCACTAAGCCAAGCCACGCCCACAGAACCGGTAGTAAAAAAAATTGAATCCCACCACTGGAGTATTTTTAACAAAATCTTGCAGATTCCCTGCCCCCGTGATTTTGCAAAGATGGAAGGACCCATGGTTTCCCTTGGAGACAGCAAAGAACTCTGTGTTGAGAGTATCTTCACTCAACAGTTCTTACAGGAGAAATAGTGGCTTCTGGCACAGGTCTGCTATTCCTAGGAAGCTAGATAATGTTTGTTGAGTGATGGGACTAGACACCGGTATTGGAAGAAAAGGCGAACCCATGGAAGTGATTGGCTATTGAAGAGGGAAGTGGAACGGATGAATGAGGAGTAGGTCTGAAGGGAAGAGTTGGAGTCAAAGGGATACTGTGAAATGAAATGTGCAAATCAATGAGGTTTACTTGATTAGGAGGAGCAGGTTGAAAATCCATACTCATGCACAATAATACTTGAGGGTTCACATTGTGGTTTCAGATTTTGAATCCTTGATCATTTATTTTCTCTTATAAATCTAAAAATAAGCAAGGGATAAGTTCACAAAACCAATATAAATATACTCACTTCCATTTTGTATTCGTAACCAGCCTGGTAACAAAGCTTATTCTTGAGTGAAAAAAATATATTGTAAGTAAATCTCTCTACTCTTTTAACATGTGTCCTGTGGTTTTTTTTTAATCTAATAACATGCAATTATAGACCAAAGTGGGTAAGCGTGGAGAGAAGATAAAAAAAAATGATTGGAAGCACAAAGACCTAATCATAGCTTAAACTAAGCATGCTTAGATTATGCTCAGATCCAGCAAATTCCGACCACCATTGCTATAGCACCAAATTTGGACATCTCTCTGGAGTCTTTGGACAATCGTCTATTCAGACTGATCTAAATAGTTTATGATTAGAACTATCAGAACGACATGTATAGTCATCTCAATTTTGAACATATTATACTGAAACCTTTGGATAGGGGATGTTATAGAATCTGAATTGAAAGTAGACCATCTATGCAGTGTAAGCCCTCTCCTATGTGACATCACAAGTATGTAATTAAAAAAAAAAGAATGGTGCATAAGCTTGTACAGCAGAGATGTGAGGTGTTAAAACCTATCTCTTTGTATATCAAGATCTAGCACACTTTTCTTAATCTTGCTCCAGGCTTTATCAAAACCCTACCCAGATAGAAATTGTGGATGAGCCCACAATAAACTAGGTCAGATAATATTTCTTCTTCCATGGGCAGTTTTATTCTACCTAATTCTATCTATGAAAACTTGTAGGTAGAATTATCAGTATAAGTTGGACTAGACCACGGGTGTCAAACGCATGTCATCACAACAGCATCATGTGCCGTATTGGGACTTTATTCCCCATTACTAAACTGGGCGCGGCTGTGGCCAGCATGTGACACATCTGCCCATGTGTTGGGAGTTTAACAGCCCTGGACTAGACTTTGTTCCCCTGTAAATTTGTTTAAGTCAATACTTTAACTAGCAGACCCTTAGATCTCACCAGAGTTGTAACTAATCTCTAGCTAGCTGAAGAAATGCACTTGCCAGAGAGTGAAAAACTCACAGAGATCTTAAGAAATTGTTAACAGATAATCAGAGTTCGAAGGGACCTTGTAGGTCATCTAGTCCAACCCTCTGCCTAATCGGGAGAGCCTACACCATTTCTGACAAATGGCAGTCCAATCTCTTCTTGAAAGTCTCAAGTGATGGCGCTCCCACAACTTCCAAGGGTAAGCTGTTCCATTGGTTGATTATTCTCACTGTCAGAAAGTTTCTCCTTATTTCCAGGTTGAAACTCTCCTTGATCAGTTTCCATCCATTATTCCTTGTCTGGCCTACAGGCACATTAGAAAATAGATCGAGCCCTTCCTCTCTGTGGCAGGCCCTCAAATATTGGAAGACTGCTATCATTCTCCCCTAGTCCTTCTCTTCCCTAGACTAGCCAGGCCCAGTTCCCGCAACCGTTCATCATATGTTTTAGCCTCCAGTCCCCTAATCATCCTGGTTGCTCTTCTCTGTACTTTTTTTAGAGTCTCAACATCTTTTTTAAAATGTGGTGACCAAGACTTAGGACTTTAGCTTTGAAAAAGATTGAATGTTGCAAACAGAAATGTATTTCCTCTGAATCTTTGCTTACAGCATTGCAGGTTTCTTGCACATGGAGCGTGAGATTTCAGGATAGGAGGTAAACAATTGAAAATAGATGCTTTGCCATTTAAAGGCCTTTACCTCCTCAGTTTGGATGCTGTTAATTTTCCAAACATGAGGGTGATTATTATTCCACTTAGTAAATAACAACCACCTTAGTTTTTACATGGTTACTTACCAGCATTTCAATAGTAATATAAAAGAAGCATGTGGAAGCTTCCTACAGCTCCACTCGAGATACATTATTTGAGGCTATTATCATATCTTCTTCCTCTTCTCCGTTTGCCATTACAATGCTATAATGCCAACCTGCTCTCATTGTCTCTTGCTGATTCTAGCCAGGCAGCCCTTCAGTAAAGAGGGTTTTATTTTTTTTCCTTAATGGCATTGCAATATTATTAGGAGCAGGTGAAGAATCCCGCTTTTGTTCTGCTGAGGAAACAGTCCCACCCCAGCTGGCTGTTGGCATTCAGGTGGCCACAGGTTCTGTGTTTTTGCAAATGCTCCATGCCAAGAAAGGCAATTTCACACAGAGCTGCCCTTTTTCAGCCTGCACCTTGGATGCCTTGTGCCAAGCCTAATCTTTTAATTAAATTTGGCATGACAATGAGGGAGCTGTTTGCTCAGCTTTGCTTGTAGCTGTCGCTTGATGGAATTACCTGATATCGGCATGCCATGACTCCTCCGCTGTCAGGATCACTGGTAAGATTGCTTTGCAAAATAATAACAGTCATCTTCATTTTTAAAACAGGTCGCCGTCATTCCAACAAAAGTCGCTTGAAAAGTTCATTAAGGGATTCCTTTATGTACTTGCTTTAAGACCCGTCAAAATAACTGGCTTTTATTTTAGCCATATCATTCCTGCACTCTCTCCAGAAATGTACAGTCTATAGTCTTTGTTATTTTGGACCATTAAATCTCTCTCATCCGGCCTCTTTTCTCCAAACCCTACATGATTTTAAAATAGGTTGATGTTCTGAAATTATCTTCTCCTCAGGCTTGGCTTCTCAGAGTGGCATCACTTAGCTCCTCCTTATTGCTGTGGGGATCCCAGACAACCTTAGTCTGTGACTCAGTCTGTGACTCAAAAAAGTCACAGACTTTAGTCAACCTATTTGCCAAAGCACCAGAAGGCATGACAAGAAGCAGTCAAGGAGAGAAGCAACTTAGAACTAAGAAGAAACTTAGAGATATGGAGAACAATTTAATGGAACAGCTTGCCTTCGGATGTTGAAGGTGCTCCATCACTGGAGATTTTAAAGAAGAGACTGGACAGCTACTTTTTCGGAATGGTATCGGGTGACTTCCAAAATTTTAGCAACAGGTTCTCTGCCTGGTTGCTGGGTGGGCGTGGCCATGGTGGGCATGGCCTAGTTGGCCTCCTGCACTACAGTGGGAGGGGGGCGTTTTTGCCCTCCCCGGGCTCCAGAAAGTTTCCTCAAGCCTCTGAGAGGGCAAAAATGGCCTCCCTGGGCTCCAGAGGTTCTCCATTTCTGGTCTTCCCAAACTTCCAGGAGGCCCGTTTTTTTGCCCTCCCTGAGCCTCCGTGTGCGCCCTGCGCTTACTTGCATCCAGAACTGGCTGCGTGGAGACTCCTGGGAGGGGTGGCGTGGGCGGGGCCAGCCAAGGAATGGGATTTGGGGGTTTTCTGAACTGCAAAGAATCTTAGCTAGGGGCTCTCCTGAACCCCTGTAAACCCTCAGCGGCCCACCCCTGTTTATGGTCTGCTATTCTGTACTACTTTTCTTTTTATTACCCATGTGCTCTTTTTTTATAAGAATATATACCCTGAGCCAACACCCCCAAAAAAAAAAAGGATGCAAAAGCAAAACTACTTCCTACTTTTTTTGAACTGTCATGGTGACTGGATTCTAATAGAATTTTAACTGCAAAGGGTTGGTTCTGCAAAGGGTTATTTATTCTTGGCCAAGTGAGAGCACATTGGATCGCACTTTTCCGACTGAGCGTACACCATTAAGGAAAGAGAAGACCAGCCTGTTCTGAACTTCCTTGAAAACATCTGCTAGCCTTTTGGAACTGCTGTTCTTTCCTCTCCTTGTTTTTGCTTCCCTACAATTCTTGCCCTGTTCCTTCTCCACTGCTTCCAAACTCTTCCTAACTTCTTTATTCAGCAGCTAAAAATAAGATGGCTGGCCAAAGCACATATTTTATCAGCTGCTTGGTGTCTCTTTACCAAATTTCCTCCAAGAGATTTATTAATACAGATAGATGTCTTCATATCTATTGTATGTTTCCTGAGAGTGGCAGGAAAAAAAGTGCTGAATTCTCCTCAGGACAGTATCTCATTTAGGAAACCCCTAAGGGCTGTCATTAGCTTTATTGAAAAATAATATTTATCTTCTCTTGAAATTAAGTCCCTGTACAGAACCTCTGAATTTGTTTTGCAGTTTCACTTTGGGTGTAATTCTGTAGAAAACAATCACATCTATTAGTTTATTAAGAGATTAAGTATCCTCCTAATACCTTTAACTAATTATTCTTTGTTGTGGGTCATGTCCATTTACTTTCAGAACATGCTTATTACCAATAGCCATTGATTTTAGCAACACAGTTTGGATTCTGATGTTTTAAAACATGCTTAAAAGTTGTTTATCACTTAGAGAAATGCTGCAAGCTTGTGTTTAACATAACAATGTTCTGGGAAGTAACCTCTTATATGATATTATTTACAAGCAGTAAAATACCTTTCAAGTGCAATCGGTTGTGATGAATGAGACTGCAATGGATCTGCCAAGTACAGCAATAGAGGTAACTTGAGTTTTCATGTGAATGAGCTTCAGTAGTTCTCCCTTCCTTTTACACTTAAGCACAATAGCATCCATAAAGTGTGTGTGTGAAGGGAGATTTAAAAAAAATCAAGATGGTAGCTGTGACCCCAGAATCAATTTGATTGCAGAAAATACGACTTCAGCAACAGAGTGGTCCACAACTGGAATGGCTTACCCTACTCCATTGGTACAGCCTCAATCCCTCACAGCTTCAACCATACACCTCACCCCCTAAGTGGTCCTTAAAGGGGGAGTGCATAAGCGCACCAGTGTGCCTACCATTCCATGTCTTATTGTCCCCATTTATCTGTATTTACTCCCTTTGTTCTTGTTTATGTTCATACTTATATTTGTTATCTTGTATATGTTTGATGAACAAACAAACAAATAAATAATTAAATAAAACCCGTATTGTACATGATGCTTGTAAAAATGGGGTAAGTTAGCTTTCACTCATGCATTCATAGACACCATCTCAACTTTTCTGACCTCTCCTTAGTAAACACTCTTGCAATATCAGAGAGGAACTCCAGGGCTCTCATGCCTAGCTCAGAGCAAGCTATATTTTCTTGTCATTATCGAATCTGAAGCTTAAAGTTACTATTCTTTTACTTATTCTTGCACTGGCAGATGGGCAAAAACTAAAACATGCTATTATAGGACATGCTAGTCTAACATATTTTGCAAACTAAAATACAAAGCATTATGCAAACTAATTTATGCATCAGATTCATAACTCATATTTCCTAACAGAGTGTTAGGTGGTAAAAAAATAGCATTTACACCTCTATTGTTATCCAACGATATGAAATCTGTGAGGGATGACGGAAGAGAAAGAGCTAATTCAAAGTGTCTGATGAGCTTCAGTGGCTGAGCATGAAAAACCTGGATCATTTTAAAAGCTGTTACAGGTTGTCCTCCACTTACAACAGATCGTTTCATGAATGTTTGAAGTTATAACAGCACTGAAAACAGTGATTTATGACTGTTTTTCAAATAACCACTGCAGCATCTCCATGGTCACGTGATCAAAATTCAGATGCTTGGCAACTGACTCATATTTAGGATGGCCGCGGTGTCCAAAGGTCATGTGATCACCATTTGTAACCTTCTGACAAGCAAAGTCAATAGGGGAAGCCAGATTCACTTAACAACCATGTAACTAACTGCACAACTGCAAGGATTCACTTATCTGTGGCAAGAAAGGTCATAAGATGGTCGTAAAATTCATAAGAAAGGTCGTAAGAAGGTCGTAAAATTCACTTAACAACTGTCTCAGCAACCTAAATTTTGGGCTCAGTTGTGGTCATAAGTAAGGACTATTTGTGATGAAACTTGATTAGCTAAATCTCTCATTCTCCATATAACACACTATTTATATCAAACAATCATACACATCCCCATTTATTGGGAAACCTATGTTTCATATGTCGAACAGATCAACAAATCTGTAAATTTCAGTCTGCAAAGTGCCCTGTTTTTGTAGACAACTAGCTTTTGCAAAAAAGGACATGCTATTAGAATTTTGGGAGAAGAAAGGTGAACTGAAGATGGATCTGCAAAAGCAAAACTGACCATAATGGCAAAGAGAGACTAAACCGATTCCTTAGAACTCTCTGGATAAGGAGAGGATAGGAGATTACCCATATATGCTCTGGAATGATGGCTTGTCATGAAGACTTTTCAAGACAGTGGTTTCCTGCGGGTTTAAATGCCAGGAAATGACAGAATTGGTCATCTTGCTTCAACTGCAGCAAGGACAATAAATTCACAAACTTCATTATCTAATCACTTTCAGATATTGTCTAGTAGGTATTCTAAATCTCTCAAGCAACACTGATGACTATCATTAAGTGCTGTACCTTATGATTCTTGACTCTCGACAAATGTATCTTTTCTTTTATGTATACTGAGAGCATTTGCACCAAGACAAATTCCTTGTGTGTCTGATCACACTTGGCCAATAAAGAATTCTATCTATTCTATCTATCTATCTATTACTTGGATGTAAAAAATCCTGGAGATTTTCAAGACTGTAAATTAGAAAGCTAAAAAAAATGTCTGAGAAGACAATGACAATGTTTCCATATTGTTCTCAAGAAAACTGTGTGGATATGACCATAAAGTCATCAAAGGTCATAATAAATCCATCTGCATATTTTCATAGCTTCATTCAGCTATTTTTATACCAGTAGTCCTTGAATTATGACCACAGTGGAATCCAAAATTTATGTTGCTAAGTGAGACAGTTGTTAAGTGAATTTTGCCCCATTTTACATCCTTTGTTGCCAAAGTTGTTAAGTGCATCACTGAAGTTATTAAGATAGTAACACTGGTGTTAAGTGAATCTGTATTCCCCATTGATTTTGCTTGCAAGAAGGTTGCAAAAAAAATGATGATCACAAGACACTGCAACCGTCATAAATATGAGTCAGTTGCCAAGTGACTGAATTTTGATTGCGTGATCATGGGGATGCTGGCAACAATTGTAAGTGTGAAAAATGGTCATAAGCCCCTTTTTTCAGTGCTCTTTGTATCTTTGAATAAACTGTTGTGAGTCCAGGACTACCTGTACTGATTTAACTACAATGATAGACTTTATACACTGCTCAAAAAAATAAAAGGAACACAAAAATAAGACATCCTAAATCTGAAAGAATGAAATATTCTTATTAAATACGTTGTTCATTACACAGCTAAATGTGCTGACAACAAAATCACACAAAAATTATCAATGGAAATCAAATTTAGCAATCCATGGAGGTCTGGATTTGGAGTTACACTCAAAATTAAAGTGGAAAAAAACACTATAGGCTGATCCAACTTTGATGTTATGTCCTTAAAACAAGTCAAAATGAGGCTCAGTACTGTGTGTTGCCTCCACGTGCCGATATGACCTCTCTACAACACCTGGGCATGCTCCTGATGAGGTGGCGGATGGTCTCCTGAGGGATCTCCTCCCACACCTGGACTAAAGCATCCCCCAACTCCTGGACAGTCTGTGGTGCAATGTGGCATTGGTGGATGGCGGGAGACATGATGTCCCAGATGTGCTCAATTTGATTCAGGTCTGGGGAACTGGCGGGCCAGTCCATAGCATCAATGCCTTCGTCTTGCAGGAACTGCTGACACACTCCAGCCACATGAGGTCTAGCATTGTCTTGCATTAGGAGGAACCCAGGGCCAACCGCACCAGCATATGGTCTCACAAGGGGTCTGAGGATCTCATCTCGGTACCTAATGGCAGTCAGGCTACCTCTGGCGAGCACATGGAGGGCTGTGCGGCCCCCTAAAGAAATGCCACCCCACACCATTACTGACCCACTGCCAAACCAGTCATGCTGGAGGATGTTGCAGGCAGCAGAACGTTCTCCACGGCATCTCCAGACCCTGTCACGTCGGTCACATGTGCTCAGTATGAACCTGCTTTCATCTGTGAAGAGCACAGGGTGCCAGTGGCAAATTTGCCAATCTTGGTGTTATCTGGCAAATGCCAAACGTCCTGCACGGTGTTGGGCTGTAAGCACAACCACCACCTGTGGATGTCAGGCCCTCATACCACCTTCATGGAGTCTGTTTCTGACCTTTTGAGCAGCCACATGCACATTTGTGGCCCGCTGGAGGTCATTTTGCAGGGCTCTAGCAGTGCTCCTCCTGTCCCTCCTTGCACAAAAGCGGAGTTAGCGATCCTGATGCTGGGTTGTTGCCCTCCTACGGCCTCCTCCACGTCTCCTGGTGTACTCGCCTGTCTACTGGTAGCGCCTCCATGCTCTGGACACTACGCTGAAAGACACAGCAAACCTTCTTGCCACAGCTCTCATTGATGTGCCATCCTGGAGGAGCTGCACTACCTGAGCCACTCGTGTGGGTTTTAGACTCCGTCTCATGCTACCGCTAGAGTGAAAGCACTGCCAGCATTCAAAAGTGACCAAACCATGTGGACGGTTTGATTTCACAGAAGTATGATTGTCTTGGAATTACATTGTGTTGTTTAAGTGTTCCCTTTATTTTTTTGAGCAGTGTATATTATCACCACAATGTCTGTGTAACGTACCACATATCTTATCTGGTGCAAAAGTTAATCCGAGTATCCAAATCAAGAATTCTTGGGACTGGGAGATTTGTAGCTATTTGCTGAAGCTGCTTTCAGTGCTCTCTGTTCACTACCTTTCAGCTAGAAGGGTTTGATAAGAAAGATTCATTATTTTCCCAATAGGTATGTTAGAAAAAGGTGAACATGTTTACAGATGCTATCAGCATGAGGTTGGATGTCTTGACAATAAATTAATGCTGCTTTCTGACAATCTTAGTGTATAAAGAGGGTGCCTGTAGTAATTATCTTTATTTATTTTTGCTTTTTGTGTCTGATATATACTGTACTTGCAAGTTGAGTTTTTATTAAAAAATGGTCAGTTAAGCTGACAATTGACATGAAAAGGAGTTTTCTGTTGGTATTATTTTTAAAGGTCAAATTATGTGGCTAGTGAAATGTCCAGGCTGTTATAGTGTTGCAAACAGGCATGGATCTTTGTCAGGAGATTACAGATTAACCCCAATCATGCCAAGTTCCAGAATATTCTTTTATTTCCCCTCATTTCCTTATTTTTTTTCCTCTCCCATATTCTCTCAGCCGGATTCACAGAGTTTTGTTAATTAGATTTAATGGTAAGAAATAAAGAATTGGGGCACAGGATCTTGCAAAACTGACTGAGCAAAAATTCCTGCCCTCCTTTATCAGCAACTTCATTAAGATGAGGATCTCTGGCAGTCATCTAAGCCTCTTTTTGCACAGTGTGAAACTGAAGGGCTAAATGTTTCCTTTTTTCCCCAGTTAAGCCTGGCACTGAAATGTTCGCTTTCTCTTTATAAATGCCACATGCATAAGAAAAACTGTTTTTCAGTGATGATGTTACAAATCACATCTTGGCCTTTTTTGTATCTTTCACCTAAGGTCAAAAGTTAAACCCTAAAACAAATAACATGAGATTGTGACAATGAGAGAGCATTACCCTGCCAATATTATATACTGTACAGTGCATTCAGAAACAATTCAGGCCCCCTTCACTGTTGTCAATTCTGTTATGCTGCAGCCTGATTCTACAGTTGTTGAAATTCATTTCCCCCCACCCCCTCATTAATCTACATTCAGTGCCCCATAATGACAAAGTGAGAACAGAATTTTAGAAATGTGCATAAATTTATTACGAAAGGAAAACACTGAACTATTACATTGGCATAAGTATTCAAATCCTTTGCAACACTTGAAATTTAGCTCAGGTGCCTCCTATTTCTCTTGACTGACTTGCTGACTTGTTTCTCCACCTTGGTTGGAGTCCACCTGTGGTAAATTAAATTGACTGGACATTATTTGGAAAGGCACACACCTCTCTATTGAAAGCTTCACAACTGACAATGCATACTGTAGCAGAACAAATGCCTGCAGAGCTCAGGAACAGGATTTATTGCAAGGCACAGATCTGGGGAAGGTTACAATAAAAAATTTTTTTGTTGCACTGAAGGTTCCTAAGAGTATAGTGGCCTCCATAATTCTCAAACGGAAGAAGTTTGGCCCAACCAGGACTCTTCCAAGAGCTGATTGCCCGGTCAAACTGAGCAATCAGAGGAGAAGGGCCTTAGTAAGAGAGGTGACCAGGAACCCAATGGTTCTTTGGTCATTATTGGGTATTGAGTGTAGATAAATGAGGAAACAAATGAATTTCGACAGCTGTAGAATAAGGCCGCAGCATAACGAATGTGAAGGGGGTCTGAATACTTTCTGAATGCACTGTATCTCTAATTGTCTATTTATAACCAAGGCTAATCGTTTTTCCTTTAGTGTGTTTTTGTGAAATCCAGCAAGCAAGTTCTCCCAGACATATATTCACCCCTATACAGGTGTGGGATGGTGGGGGGTTCGCAGGGGTTCAGGGGAGCCCCTAGCTAAGTTTATGTGCAGTTCGGGGAACCCCCAAATCCCACCCCTCCCCTCCCAGGTTGGATGCAGGTAAGTGCGGGATGTTCGCAGAGGCTCAGGGAGGGTGAAAAACAGGCCTCCTGGAAGTTCAGGAAGGCTGGAAATGGGCCTGTTTCCGGCTTCCAGAGCGTCTCAGGGAGCCCAGGGAGCAGAGGTGGCATTCAGCAGGTTCTGACCAGTTCTGGAGAACCAGTAGCAGAAATTTTGAGTAGTTCGGAGAACCGGCAAATCCCACCTCTGACTGGAGATTTCACAGTGCCTTCCCCTGCCACGCCCACCAAGCCACGCCCACAGAACTGGTAGTAAAAAAAATTGAATACCACCACTGCGAGGGAGGCTGTTTTTGTCCTCCTGGAGGCTCGAGGAAAGCCTCCATAGTCTGGGAAGGGCAAAAACACCTCCCCCGCCATGGTGCAGGAGGCTGACTAGGCCACAGCCACCATGGACACGCCCATCCAGCAACCGGGCAGAGAACTCTTTGCTAAAATTTTTGAAGCCCACCCCTGCCCTTATACATAAGCATACATGGGGGGGGGGGAGTGGAGAGAAGAGAGACCTAAGAAAAAGAAAAGATATAAATGAACCAACCAGTTCATGAAAAAACTAATAGAATGGAGAAAATATAATAGGCCTAGACTATTCTTATGGAAGATGCTAATCAATTAGCAGCTCCAAATGGTTGTAAATACCTTTATCCCAGATTAACCAACCATCAGTCAGATACCTAACCTTGGCAGTTAAGTGTAATTTAACTGCTGAAGTATTGCAACCAAAGGTGGTATTCAGCAGGTTCTGACCAGTTCTGGGGAACCGGTAGCAGAAATTTTTAGTAGTTTGGAGAACTGGCAAATACCACTTCTGACTGGCCCCACCCCCATCTATTCTCTGCCTCCCAAGTCCCAGCTCATCGGCTGGGTCTTCTTTTGTTGCCCTGCACAGGAGAATGGGGCTGGAAAGCAGGTTAGTGGGGTGGGGAAGGAATGGGATTTTACAGTATCCTTCCCCTGGAGTAGGATGGGAATGGAGATTTTATTACAGTATCCATTCCCTGCGATGCCCACCAAGCCAAGCCACGCCCAACCAAGCGACACCCCCAACCAGTAGTAAAAAAAATTGAATCTCACTACTGATTGCAACTACTACTTTTAGTTGCAATTACTGTAGGAGAAGAAGCTGTTTCTATGGCTGTACCCTGGCTGGGTCAGTAGAGAAGTACAGAAAAGAAAAACTGCCTTGGGGGACATATTTTTATTTTTATTTATACACTGACACTGACTATTGGAGAATGATTTTGAGTTGTAATTGATGCTTTATGACCAAAGACTTTATATTTAAATTTAAGCAATATACAATTTATGCAATAAATGCAGTCCAAAGTGTGTGTATGGGGGGAGAGAAACAATGTAATGCTCCTTTAATTGTACGTATTTTCAATATGTGTTTGTGTGAAAGTGAGACAGAGAAGAAGGAGAGAGGTGAAGCTGAGCTCAGGGGAAAAAAAATAATTTGTGGATGACCTAGAAAAAGGTCTCTGAGATTTCCTGTAAAGACAATAATAGCAAGTTTCCAACCCCAACCACAAAAGTTCTTCATCTAAGTCCCCCCCCCCCCGCCGCCACCAAGAGGAATGTCTGCATCAGCAGTTGTAGCAGCTGAATAGTGTCTATTCAGTGTGTTATAACACAACTTCCAATTGATTCGAGGAAGCCTGGAATTTAGTTTCATTATCCTCTCTTGATAATAGCCTAGAGCTGTGTTTCTCAACTTAGCAAATTTAATATGCACAGATTTCAACTCCCAGAATTCCATGCTGGCTGGAGAAATCTAAGAGTTCAAGTCCATCCATTTTAAAGTTCCCAAGGTTGGGAAACATTGGTGTAGAGTAGGGTTCTTCAAACTTGACAGCTTTAAGACTTGTGGCCTTCAACTCCCAGAATTCCTCCTCCAGTCATGTTAGCTCAAGAATTCTGGGAGTTGAAGTCCACAAGTCTTAAACATGCCAAGTTTGAAGACCCTTGGTGTAGACACAGGGGGGGGGGGTCAAACTGGCACCCCGTAGACTGGATGCATCATGCATAGGCCATGCCCACCCCAGCTCCACAAAGGGAAAAAGCATTGCAATACATCACGTGATGGCAACATGACGTTGCGAGTTTGACATCCGTGGCATTGAGCAATCCAGGGTCTCTTCCTATTTCTCTTAACTGGGAACTGTTAAATATTTTACTCTCAGGCTGTTCTGGCTGAAGGCAAGCCGCTATCCCTCCTTGAACAGTGACAAAAAGAGGGCCAATTTCAAAATTACCTTGGGATGTCCAGATATTATGGTCATCATCCAAATACTTTGAGAATCAGAACAGAACAGGCCATATTCCTCTCTAGCGTCTCTCTTGATCTCTTGTGTGCAAGAAGGATCTGTCTCTTATTCCACTGCATCTAAACCATCTTTCCTTTACTCTGGAAAGCAGAAGAGTTGTAAACACTGGTGAAGAGGCCAGAGAGCAGGTATGGCAAGCCTATTGAACCAAGGTAAGCAATCTTTCTTAAAGTCAACCAATGATTTTCAGAAGAGCATGTAAAGGTTCTTTGCTTTCCAAGAGCTGGACATACCAGCGTAGCCAATCTGTACACTGTACCCCCACATATATAAATGGTAGAGCTTGCATTACATCTTCACATTGTATGTTTCATGATTCTGACAAAAGTTCTGGATTCAGTGGATTTTTCTGCAACCTCCAGTGCTTATGAATTTTTGAAACTGAAAGTTTTTCAAGTCACAGAAGAAGCAATGTTCAAACATGTTTTCATGTTCTTAAATCACAGACGAAATATCCAAATATTTATTTCCGATGGCCTTCTTCACATAGCTAAATGGCAACTTGATGTTTAAATCCATTTTCATTCCCATTATGTTGCAAAGGTTACATTGCACGTTTGAATATGTGAAATTGTGAAATGGTTTTTCTATATTACTGAGATGCTACCAATATCAAGTACGATATTGATTTTCTCCATTGATTAAAGAGGTATTAAATATATCTTAACTGCCTGTTAGATGTAGTGATTCAAGGTACCAGGCTACAAATTGGGAAATGAGAATTTTAGTTCTGGGTTGAATTTCAAAAAAAGATTACAAAAAAGGAACAGTACAAGAATACACTTTGTTTTCTAACTATTTCTCCAGTGGAAAATAATTGTTACTGTCACCAAAATACATTTGTTTCTGTGAATTTTACCTCACAAACTTTTTTTTTGCTTCATCTGAATGTGAAAGGTTTTTATTGGTTTCTCTACAAAACATCAAACTAATAGGATCTATATTAATGTGGGAGGAAGAGGAACATATAGCATATGAAGATTTTGAAAATTAAGTTTGTCAGAATATTCATGAACCGGCAGAGACATAGTAACAAGGTCAGCATCAAAGGTGGGATGCTACTGGTTCAGCCTGGTTCTATAGAACCGGTAGCTCTGAAGAGCACCAGACGCTGAACCAGTTCAGTGTCTGCTGCTCTGTTTGGCTCACCTGCCCACCCAGGCTCTTAGCTGTCCTTTATTTCCTGCTTTTTCAACCTTAGCTGCTTTGCATGGCACAAAGTTGAGGTTGAAAAAGCGGGAAAGAAGAGGATTTTCAAATGCTGCGCATCCGCGCACAGCACTTGTCATCTGTCCCGGCAGCACAGCTGAGGTTTTTAGGAAATGGTCTACATGCGTGTTTAAAATGCACTCTCACCAGGGGGTGGGATTCTACCTGCTGGAGTACTGGCAAATCATGTTACTGGCTGCCCCCCCCCGCCCACTCACTCCTTACCTGGTATGTGCACCATCAAACTTGCCTGCTAAGTTGCTATTTTTCATTCCCCACCAACCATCAGCTTTTCTGCTGTGCCAGGAAATTTAGATTAGCTAGAAAACAGGTAATCATTGGATTTCTTGCTTTCTAATTAATCTAAAAGCAGAGGTGAACCATCCTTAGGACTGAAGCTTCTATTTTTCAGTGCAGACTCAGATAGCTGATGGCAGAAAGCTAGATCTCTGAGTGAATCTGTGATTCTGTGAGCAACTCAATCTGCCTGCCTGCTTTGCCTGATTTTGGGTAAAAGTTGCTCTTTTTAGATAAAAAATTCAATATTTACATACATAGTGTGTTATTAGTTAATTTTATTAGTTTGCTTACAAGCAAATTTTATGTGACAGACTCAGATAGCCAATTGCAGAAAGATCTCTGAATGAATGTGTGATTCTGTGAGCAAATCAATCTGCCTGCCTGCTTTGCCCGATTTTGGATAAGTTGTTCTCTTTTTAATAAAAAAATTCAATAGTTACATAAATATTTATAATATTTACGTGCAAGCCAGCCAGTCACATGACCACCAAGCCATGCCCAGTCAGCAAGCCACGCCCAGCCAATCACATGACCACCAAGCCACACCCACAAATTGGGTCACACCCACAGAATCAGTTGTTAAGAAATTAACCACCCCTGAATAGCATAGGAACAGATCAGCCAATGGGAGCTGAAATAGATACTGAAACTTAAAGAGTAGCATGGCTTATCTCTACTGTGAGTCTGCTCTGAGCTCTTTAGCTGCTGCTTGTGTTTTGCTTGTAACTACTTACCACATTGGAAGAATCTACTATTGGTATTGTACAATTTACTCATATGTTATTATGTATATAATGGAATAGTTGTGAATCCTGCTGAATCAGTCATCTGTTTGTGCTTTCTGGATTTGACTTCTGCAATAGACTCTAACAAAGTTCTTGCCAGAAAATTAAAGTACAGGTGTTGTTGTTGTTGTTGTTTTTAAAAAAACTAGCTTCCCACATGTGTACAAAAATACTAACAAAATGCCACTTCTGAGATTTTTTTTTTTGTAAGTTTAATACATCAAATGACAGTGTTTGCATTGATGGATTGGAAAGAAGCAGACCAGATCCTGTAGCACATCTCCCCTTCAGTTTCAGCTATATCTTTGCAGCAATTCAATTTAACTAAATATAATTTCCAATCAAGTGGAACTGAAATCCCACCCCTTTTCTGTGAAATATTTCAATTAGCATAATTTTTCATTTTTATTTTTGGGCCAGAGGAAAAGCTAAACACATTACATAAGCTATGTCATTCAGGGGACTGTTATAGGGATAAGTCTAATACAATTTGAAGTATATGTGTAGTCCTTGCTTAACAAATGGTCATCTAGTGACAGTTTAAAGTTACGATGAACCTCCCCAGAGACATTTATGAACTGGTTCCAGAGTTCCTATGGCCGCTCACGCTCCCATGGTCACATGTTCTCATTTTGGGTACATGCCAACTGACTCATATTTACGGGTGTTTGCAGTGTTCTGCTGTCACATGACTACAATTTTCAGCAGTTTTTGACAGTTTCTGGCTTTCACTTCTGGTTTTCAGCCAAAACCCCCATTAAAGAGAATGGGTTAAATTTAGTGACCACCGTGTTTACTTAACAACCATGAAATTCACTTAACGACTGCCACAAAAGAATTAAGATCAGATGTAATCATGTGGTAAACTATTTAATAATCACCACAATTTACAACCATAATTCTGGGTTCTATTACAGTCATAAGTTGACTGACTGTGCTGGGTTTTTTTTTCAGCTGGAAAGCTGATCAGTATAACAAAACAACATTGTCATGTTCCTTTGGTCCTCCAAAATTTGCTTAGCGGAGTTACTATTTTGTGTTTACTATAATTTTCTCTCCCCTGATCACCACTTTATGCATTATTTTTAATATTTGCTTACCTCCTTCCCTCTTCCCTGCAAATGTGCTATTATTTCTAAAACCCGCCAGAGGCTAACCAAACAGCTCCAATTTCCCAAGGCTTGTTTCCTAGATTTCAGTTGATCGGTAGGATAAAAGTGAAGTGGGAAAAAGGCTCAGAAAAACAGAGACAGATCTGTATTGAGGGTTTAGTAACAGAGCAAATATTCTATCTTCTAAGCTATTTTTGGTATTCTCACTCATCCCTGACATTACTGTTATAATTTAATTGAAATCAAGCTAGTTTAGAACCTATAAATCAGTGCGGAAGCCAAAAAGGACACCTAATATTTGTTGGCAGGGAAGCTCTGGGTAAATGTTATGTTTAATAAGGATTTACTTGAAAGGTTAAAGGCTATGTCGTTCTCTGCTCTTTCACAAGCTGGGAGTTTGAATTTGGCATGTGTGACATTTCTTGAAGAATCCAGAAGGTTCATGTTTTAAAATCTTCATTATACTGCTTTATTCCGGTGATGTAGTCGACTGAAAGAGTGGTTAAAGGACCATTTCTACAACAGCAGTGCACATCAATGTGTCCTGTTTGATCCCCACTGTAGTATTCATGGAAAATTCAGATGGAATGATGGTATGACCAGCTGAAATACATAAGAAACCACCTCCTCTCAATGGGATTGGCCCACCCCACTCGTGTTGGAAGAGAAGACATGCTGCAGGCTCCATCGACCATGGAATTCTGGCTGGTGGGATCCAGGATATGGGCCTTCTCTGCTGTCACTCCTGGTCTCCACTTTGGAAGCCATATTAGAATCTCCCACTTCCTCACTGCCACATTCTTGAGCCTGGGAAAGTGGGAGGGAGGAAGTTCTTGGAGTGTATGTGGTTAGACATAATAGCACTCTTCTTCTAAGTCAAGGTCATGTTATTCTGCACCTGGGTGAGGGCATGTCTCAAGTTGGGATGGATAGTGAGTGGAGCATGTGATGTAGTGTTTGGTGCGGGGGTGGATTTGTTGTTTTTATTTATTGCAAGGAAGCCCAGAATTTTCAGTTTCAGGATTCCCCAGATGTGCCAGGTTACTATCCGATAAAACAGAACTTTTGAGAAGATATCTATCTCAGAGTTACTTGTTGGAGTGGAGGTTTTCTGGAACCCTGACACCTGGCCTGTGGAACACCTTGCCCTCCAAATCAGTTTCCACCCTCCTGAATTTCCACAAACACTTGAAGAATTGGCTCTGCCAGTTGAGTTGGGGCTCCAATGAGATAGTGTCACACCTGAAGTAATTAATACAGATCTAACACCCTCCTCCTCCTCCATCTTTTAGTTGATTACTTCTATTTTATAGTGTTTTATTTCAGTTTTTTTCTTGTTAATAAATTTACACACATTTAAAATTCTGTTCTCACGTTATCATGGTGGGGTACTGAGTGTAGATTAATGAGGAGAAAAAATGAATTTCAGTGATTGTAGAATCAGGCTGTAGCATAACAAAATTGGCAAAAGTGAAGGAAGCATCAATACTTTCTTTTTAAAAAATATTTGTTTTTGTTTTATGTCATACATTTCTTTTCTTTGCTGAGCAGTGTGCTCTCTAGGTGTCCAAGGTGTTAACATACAAACATACAAACATCATCGTCATCATTATGATCATATATATATAAACAAAAATACAGCAATATATAAATATGATAACATCAATGCGGCTTTGCTCCGCATTAGGAGGGCTTCTCATTGAGTCCAATGCATCAAGAGAGAGACCAAGCCGGTTCAGTCTTGGATGAGCAGCCCCGAACACGCGCTCAGGGAAGCTCTTTTATTGAACACACATTGTTAAACGTCACAAAAGAGAAAGTTCAGTCTACTTTACATGTTAAAAGAGTGGGGGGTCTCAGTGGATACATTGTAGCGCCCAATCACAGTGCTTAAGGGATACAAAGTAACCAATCCGTGCCTGCAGTCCAGCCAGTAGCCCAAGGTGGGCAGCATCCTTTTGTTCCTGATACCTGCTTTCAGCCTACGTGAGGTCTTGCAGGTATCGAAACTCCTTTGCCTACGTGAGGCTTGGCATATATCAAAACTCCTTTGCCTACGTGAGGCTTTGGCATATGCCCAGGCTATTAGATGTGGATTCGCTGCTGCATCTCCTCTGTTTTAGTTTTACGCAGAGGGATTTCTTCTGGTTCTTCGCTATAGCCCATACAGAAGCCCGTGCGCATGTTCTCATCGGGGTCCTCTGAGGGTATAGCTTTGTACAGAGATTCTTTTTCCCAGAGGGCATTGACCTGTGCAATGGCGCGTTTTTCTGCTAGCAGTGACAGACTATTGGAGATGGTCCGAACAAAGATTGGTAATATACATGGAAGAATGACACACCCAGCAGCAATAATACCTATGAGCGCTACTGTAGCTTGTAATCCTGGCAGTTTTGGGAGCCAGGAGCCAAAGATATTTTTGAGGTCCATACCTCGCCATACTTGATTGTAGGTTAATTGTTGCATCTCAGTAGTTAACTGCGCTACGACTTTGCCAACCTTGTTAATTTGAAGACAGCAATTTGTGAGATTAAACCTTCTACACATCAATCATATTATTGGGCATCAATACTTCCTGAATGCACTGTAAATCAGCATTTTAACAAGGCTTTAACCAAATGGTTTAAGTTGTGCCTAATTGTTTTAACTGTGACCCTAAGGTTTTGAATGGAAAGTAACTTTAAAAATGTTTTAAATCAATATGTATATCTGTTTAATTTTCTCTCCAAATTAATGAAAAAGGACATTCTGAGATTCATTAAAAATACGTCAGAAAATTTTTCACATCATATTTTCATATATAATATCTTAATCATTTTTCATCTCCTCACTCTCAAATTTGTCAATAGTAGGAGTTGAAAAATCCTGTGATTGGTGAGTTGATTTGCTTTGTCAAGATATTTTTCCAGGTTTTTCTGAAAAATTGTATCTTTTACTTTCCCTAAAAAATTATTTTACAACTGGTTAAATAACCACATGTAAAACTCTTGAATCTTCAACTATTAATGTGTTCGGTTTAGTACAGTTGCCTTAAGTGAAGATATTACATTATCTTTATTCTAATTTCTCCCAGTCTCTCAATAATTTTTTTAAAATTCACATTCTTTAAAGAATAAATAATGAAGACAACTATTCCATTTCCATTTTTGAAAAAAAATATGCATGAAAAGTGGCTTAGCAATGTATAAAAAGGACAAAAGTTTTGCAGGTTTAATAACACATTATTAAATGCAGGTTAGTTCTGCTCCAGTGTCTCAATGCTTATCTCATCTGAAGAGGTTTATCTCCTGACAATTAGCCTTTGTCCATCAGCTGAAAGAGAGAGGACATGCTCTATTAAATTCATTGTAAAAACTATGAATCATTGATATTAATGCCCATTTTATTGCTGTACCTGCCAGTGCTATAGAATATTAAGTAAGAAATTAGATAAATATTGCTATAAATATAATTTAGAAAGATTCTTCCTCCCCACTTATTTCATGGCTGGTATGACAAAATGAGAGCCAGTGAAACAAGGGACGTATCTGTCTGTTCTCTAGCAAGAAGCATTCGCAAGGGTAAATATACATTATTAACCTCTTAGCATCATGCTTTCCTTATTTCACCAAGAATACCAATGAGATGCAAAGCAGGGAAGATCACATATAAAGAATGAGGGCATCCGTTCCTGGTGGGGAAAGGGATAAAGGCCTGCCCAAAATCACTTAGCTTAAGAAATCATCCCACAGGGAAATATTTCTGTTGATTTTCTGCAGACCTGCAGCACAGAGATTAACTCCTACATAACCCTTACTGAAGGCAAGGCCACCATCGCAATAGCTGTGATTCTTTAGAAAAGAAAACACTGGAGAATTCTCCGTAAAGATTTGCTTGCCGATGGGTTGGGGAGAACACTGATTGCAAGTTGCCATTGGTTCTCATTATTACCAACAAAAAGAAACGCGTTCAGCCCAGTTTAGGTATTCCAAGACTACAGACCACACTGAAAGAAGAGGGGGGGGGGGGAGAATAGATTTTATTACACTTAGTCTCACACCCCACTTTTTTTTCTGGCAAGGATGACCTTGGTTACTTGCCAAAAGGCAGCGGTGCAGTTTCTTTATCTGTGTAGGCTTCCTGAGCTATCTTTCTCTCTTCAGCTACATGATATAACAAAGCCACTCTCAGGCTAATGCAAGAGCTTTGTAAACAAAAACAAAAAAAATCCAATAAGCTTTGCAGTAGTTCATGTAACGTCGTTCAATACTTTGCAGCCTAAGACAGAGCAATACATGTAAGCACATGACCAAGTTGCTTGTTTGTTCCTAAATCCAAATTATTTTGGCACCTGAGGCACAAAACCTACCTCTGCTTTTTGTACTCTGGGGAGTAAATAAATAATATTGTATTTACCTGACAGGATGGTGATTATAGGATGATACCTCCTCCCTCAAAAATGGAAGGAAAAAAGATTCAAAGCACAACCAACCTTGACCAATGAACTGTAAACTCCAACTAAACAAAGAAATGCTTACACATGGCACACTTACAGACATTTGGATCCATGTATATATAAGTATGTTCCTGTGCGTGCAACACTGGCCAGATATTTCATCAAATATTTTTTTTCTCTTTTAACAATCCTGTAATGCCTTGCATTAGGGTAAAGTCAGGGCAACTGACTGAAATTGACCAGATACCCTTCCTGAGGCCCACAAAGACCTCACAGCAGATATTTTCCCTTGGTGCCCAGAAAAAGAAAGATATGCCGCTACCTAGGATTGAACCCCCAACTTCCTGATTGTGAGGTGAGGTTTCATCAAACAAATATTTGATCAAAATCCATTTTCTAAAAACTAAGCCTTCACCTTTATTAAATTAAATTATCTTCTACTGGCATAAGAAAAGCTTTTTCAGTACATATAGACTCCTAGATAGCAAGAGCACTTAGACTTATATACTGCTTTATAGTGCTTTACAGCCCTCTCAAAGCGGTTTACAGTGTCAGCATATTGCCTCCAACAACCTGGGTTCTCATTTTACCCACCTTGGAAGGATGGAAGGCTGAGTCAACCTTGAGCCTGGTGGGATTCGATCTGCCAAATTGCAGTAGGAGTAGCTTGCAGTACTGCACTCTAACCACCGCGCCACCGAGGCTCCTCATGAGATGTTGCTCAGCCAAATTTCATGGCTGATATCTTCAGCTCAGTAGGACTTCTAGTTCTGTTAAGCTATTACAAAACCTGCAATAATCCTCACTTGCAAAGAGGAGTGGACCTGGGTGTGCTAATCCCACTCTCTCTGTCCCTTCCCCTCCCCAAATGCAGGGCAGACCCAATATGTTTTTGAAGCCTTGCAGTGCAATTGAGATCTTTGCCTGTTTCTACAAGAGCCCACAAAGACCCCCTAGATGCTATGAGATCTGCTTCTTCCCCTCTTCTGTGTCTATTCCAGCCATTTCTTTTCCTTATTTGAAGCAAGGAGAATACAGTTCCTGCTGGCCTTTTTCAAACCCAGCGCCAATATAAACCTACTTGATTAGAGAAAGGTTCTGAATTTTCTTTCAGGTAAAGATGATAAACAACAAAGAACACAATTGAAGATGCTCACTCACTCTGCCCTGATAGTAGTCTTGTTAAACTTTTCCTACAAAATGATGGGGCTTAATGCAACAGCCATAATAGCTATAGCACTTAGACTTACGTAGTGCCCCATAGTGCTTTACAGCACCCTCTAAGCACTTTACAGAGTCGGCATATTACCCCCGACAATCTGGGTCTTCCTTTTACTAACCTCGGGAGAATGGAAGACTGAGTCAACCTGGAACCGATCAGGATCGAACTCCAGGCAGTGGGCAGAGTTAGCCTGCCATATTCCATTCCAAGGAAATCCTAATCGATCTATTCAGTTAGGGTGAATAGTTGCCTAACATTAAACACAAATCAGAGTCAGTCTCAGGCCAATGTCTCTGACGTTGTGTTTGTTCTGCTGCTGGTTGGACTGACTAAATATCCCCCCCACCCCACCCCACATGCTGGGGATGACATGGAAAAAGCTTCAGCAGCTTTTCCTACGATGCCAATAACTTCAGCGCTTGATTTCCCCTACAGGCTATACATCAACACATAAAATATATAACAGCAGGCACACTGTTCCCTAGTATTTTATTCTTTACATGTTACTATTTGGAAGGCAGTTTAGAAGAACGAACATATTCATTTTACAGCTAAAGTATACAAGTGATATCAAATATTGTACATATTGCTGTGTGTCAACACATCCATTGAATATTGAGCCCTGCAGATAATAATAACAATAGATAAGCTGGGCTGACTTTTCAAAGGAGCTACTGTAAATAGCAGTGGTGGGGTTCAAATTTTTTTACTACTGGTTCTGTGGGTGTGGCTAGGTGGGCGTGGTTTGGTGGACATGGCATGGCGAGTGTGGCGGGGAAGGATACTGCAAAATCTCCATTCCCTCCCCACCCCACTAACCTGCTTTCCAGCTCCATTCTCCTGTGCTGGGCAACAAAAGAAGACCCAGCCAATCAGCTGGGACTCAGGAGGCAGAGAATAGATGGGGGCGGGGACAGTCAGAGGTGGTATTCCGAACTACTCAAACATTTCTGCTACCGGTTCTCCAAACTACTCAAAATTTCCGCTACCGGTTCTCCAGAATACCACCTCTAGGTAGGCTGTTCCCCCTACCTAGCCCCACTCTATGGAAGCCAGGATTGTTCCCACTAACCTGCAACTGCTCTGCTGAATGTCAGCTTATCAAAAAGGTGCTTGAAATTACGAGCCACTTGGAGATTTCCCATTATCTCTGGGCTATTGCTCAGCACTACACAAGGCGAAAAGAAGTGGCCTGGATGCCAGCTTGTGTACAAACTGTGTTGGTTTGAGAATTTTCAAGAAAATGAGCTCCTTTTCTTGTACAGTCCAAAATAATGAGGAATGTTAGATAGATTAAGTAGACTGCAATTTTATTAACTTTAATTACCATCGGATCTGCAAGACGTATGAGATCCTCTATTAAATTTTGGAGCTCTGGGAATTCAACTTGGTTACAGTTTGAAACCCTCTGAAATGGGTGAAAAATCAACCACATCTATTCAGGAGATGAGGAAGGTCATCTTGAATAATTTTATTTCAAGCCTCATAGTTTCAGGTGGATTAAAATCAATTATCCACAAGGACAGACAGACAGACAGATATACAATGAATATTCAGTGTTATTTTTAAGACAGCACTCCAGGAGTAAGGTGTGTGTGTGTGTGTGTGTGTGTGCCATGTGTACACACACACATACACACATCTTACTCCCGGAGTGCTCTTTTAAAAATAACTCTGAATATTCATCAAATTTTCATTACCATATTTTCCTGCACAGTTCTGCTATTTGTGACCAGTCTAATTGTATCTGACAGTGATCCTCCTGTCCTTGTTACTAACAATGTCTCTTGAGATCTGAGGTCATCCCTAGATACAATACCACACATTCTACTTTCTGAAAAATCCAAAACATGTTACATTGTCTTCGTCTAAAATTATGACATGAAATCAGTTGGTTAGGAGCCACATAAGAACAAGCCAAAGCCAGATAATGAAGTTCTGCTTCTGTATGCTTCACAGGGGGAGAGACGTAGCGTCGAATTACATAATCTGCAGTTCAATCTTCTAAAATAGCCAATCATCTGGGACTTGGGAGGCAGAGAAGAGACGGGGGCGGGGCCAGTCAGAGGTGAAATTTGCCAGTTCTCTGAACTACTAAAAATTTCTGCTACCAGTTCTCCAGAATTGGTCAGAACCTACTGAATACCACCTCTGGCTTATGACTGTTTTTCACACCCATTGTAGCGTCGCCATGGTCACGCGATCAAAATTCAGATGCTTGGCAACTGGCTCATATTTATGACAGTTGGAGTGTCCCGTGGTCATGTGATGACCTTTTGCGACCTTCTGGCAACCAAAGTCAATAGGGGAAGCCAGATTTACATGCCAACGGTGTTACTAACTTAACAACTGCAGTGATTCACTTACCAATGGTGGCAAGAAAGGTGGCAAAATGGGGCAAAACTCACTGAAAACTGTCTCACTTAGCAACAGAAATGTTGGGCTCGAATTGTGGTCATAAGTCAAAGACTACCAGTATTTCCTCCCCCTGCCAGTAGTCACCCTCAAGAAGATGATACACATCTTCTAAGGCATAGATAACAAAGATGAGAGAAGGATAACAGTGTTAATTTTTCCAGTAAAGAATCTATTGAGAAACTGCACTAAAATATGAAGAAATATTTTATTCCAAGTTAAATTTAAAAACCACTTTAAAATAGTTTCTATTAAGAATCAGATAATCTATCATGTTTTAATTCCTTCCTTTGCAGATCTGGCACCATGTTTGATATAAGTCTTTGGCCTCTTTTATGCAAGATTTGTTATATCAGAGCCAGTTTGGTCCAGTGGTTAAGGCACCAGACTATAAACTGGGAGACTGTGAATTCTAGTCTTGTCTTAGCCATGAAAGGCAGCTGGGTGACTTTGGGCTAGTCACTCTCTCTCAGTTCACCTCATCTCACAGGGTTATTGTGAGGAAAATAGGAAGAGGAAGGGGTGTTGGATATGTTCACCACCTTTAGTATTTGTAAAAATGATAAAGGCAGGATATAAATTAAATAAATAAAAATATGTTGCTTATATATGATACCCAGCTCCAAAAAAATACTGTAAGGTTCGTGATCATTATTCTGAATATAAAACCGTATCTTAAAAATGGTTTGTAATAACAACTTTGTTAGGTATAACATAAGTCACCTAACGTAGTTTGGGTAAAATAATATATATAAGCTATGATTGTTAGTTTAAGTGTGTGTCACTTTAACTGCAATGCATGTAATTTTGGGTGTGGTGTGAAACCACCATAAGAGGGAGCAAGAACCCTGATTGATTGCTGATAAGACGCTGACGATTCGCTGGCAATTACTGACAATTTACTGGATTGCATGGTTTGTTAGCTGCGTCCTTCCCTCTACTGCTGAGTTGCTGAAGGAAGAGAGGAGTTCTGAATTCTTCATATCTCTCTACTGCGAGGAGATATATCACCGGACTGATATTTGTAAGTGTACTGACCTCTCTTTTTCGACACTGGAATTTGCAAATGAATAATCCCTGGACGGACTGAACTAAGTGGATGATATATGGACTGTTTTGACTATGCTTTAACTCTTGCTGGAATAAAACTATTTAATTAGCACTGTGCCTCTGGTTTACTGAGTGTAAGCTACAAAAACACTTATCTCATATATTTTGCCTGCCTGCCTGCCTGCCCTGCAGATCTTGCTAGGGTATATCCCTAACAAACTTAATAGTAACCCAGTCAGACCTATCATGAAATTAATACTATACCACATTTCTGTTTGTCTCCAAGCAGATGTGCCTAAAAATTGTAGCAGGAGAACAAGAGACAAATGCAGAAGACAGGCAGGATTTGTGGGGGTGATAAAACTAAATAACTAGGTGTTTGTGTTAACATCAAAGAACTAAATGCATCACCCAGTGCCTATTCCCATTTGACCCATATACTGTAGAGAAGAAAACTACAAGATAGTTTGAGGCTGTGAAAGTTAGAAAATCCCCTGGATTTCTGAATCACCTTAGAATTATTGTCTGTGAAAAGATTCAATTCAAGTTGATTCAGATGTTCAGTCTGACCTCCTTTGAATCAAATCACTCCCTTGATGTTTCACACCTCAAATCAAGATATCCCTGTTGACAGATAAGAAATTTCATTTACTACTGTGTACGTTTCGCTTCTCGGCCCATCTGTCTTTCAAATCAGAAGTTGTCACAAATAAAATAAAATTCACTTTGTTTGACAATAGTTTTAACATGGAGCATCTTTCTCTTGCAAAATACACTCTTATTTTAAGTAACTATGTGTAGGCATGAACAAGTGCATTTTCTGTATACTTGGTATATTTCTACCCAAACAAATGTTCTTTATTTTGCTGTTTAAAACACACAGATGATTTGCTTGTATGCATTAAGTGAGTTAGAACTCCTCTGTTAAGTCAATAAAACAATCATTGTTACCATACCAACTCTTGGCTGATTAAGTCCCTATAGAAAGAAATTTTATAGAAGCCTTAATATTCACGTCATGCTGTGTCCTCAGAGGAGACTATCTATATTTACCCTTGTCTTGCAGGATATTTATGGAATGAATGTATAAACCATTATGGATAGCTAAATAAATATATGCTGTGCTCCGGGGCGGTGGTGTCAAAACTGACTGTCTTTTATTTAGTAGGAAATGTGTAGCTTTATACATTTTAATTATGCTTTGAACAGGCAAAGCAATTCTATATGGCAGCTATGCTAAAATCCACGCTCCTGGAATGGCCCTCTCATTTTCTAATGCATGCTAAGCCTAAGACAGAAGAAATAGAGCAGAAATAAATATTTGTAAAGTACTATGTTAGTGTCAGCAACAACCACAGCATCCTTGGCAAAACAACACCAATCCATATGAAGGCCAACACAGTAGCAAGAATGATACCTCCATACCAGCCAAAAACAGAGGAAGCCAACCCATCCTGGGTAAATTAGCTTCCTCAATATGCTCAAGATCCAGAGTGATTCTGAGAGACTTCCAAAAGACTGTAGGAAATGCCTGGAAACCTCTAAATTTAGACGTGACATACAACCACAATCTAGGCATAAGAAGAATCAGATAGTATCAAGTGCGGTGTCCCATTCCTGAATGGTTCTTTCAGAAGGCTAACTGAGTCCTGGTAATGAATGCAAACACTTACCTACTAAAACCCATATGTTTAGATAGCCATCGATCGTCGTATTGGTAGACATTATCTGCAGCATCCATAGTGGAAGAATTGGAAAGATGATGGATGGAGCACTGAAAGAGCAACACAAAAAAATAATAATGAAATAAAATAAACACTGCAATGAAAGCCATAACCCTAAAAGAAGTGGAGCTGTTCTTCCTCCACACACCCTCTCCATTTTGATGATTTTGATCACCATCTCTCTGCAACTGCTGTTTTCTTAACAGTATGTGGAAAAGACATGTATATCGGTCTGGAAAGCTACTCTGTTCAACAGTTCCACAGAGAAGCAAATGGAAGTGTCTTAGTTACTGTTGTTGGGTTATTGAACGCAAGATTGGCTTCCCTTCTAATCCTCTAATCTTAATGTCTCCGAACCCTAATCATCTCATTCTAATTTCTCCTAATCTCAATAAAATTGAATGTGGGAAAACAAAGGAAGACCCAGCAATTACAACGGGAGGGACTGTTAGATTTGATCTTAGTGAAGTCAATAGTCCTGCCTTAGGCATGAAAGCCAGCTGGATGATTGTGGGTCAGTCACTGGCTTTCAGCCCAACCCACCTCACAAAATTGTTGTTGTAGGGAAAAATAGGAGAAAGAGAAAGTATTGTATATGTTTGGCATCTTGAGATACCTAGTAATAAAAGTAAATAAAGGCAGATAAAAATTTAAGAAGTGAATGAATCTAGAACGTTTTTGGCAAGGCAGTTGGTGAACTCACACTTGCCCTGTTCTGATCCAGAAAAAATGGGAAGGAAAACTCAGAGAATGCCTGATAAGGGTTTAGTTTTGCATTTACTGAGAAAGCCACAGCCCTGACTGGATCATTGCCCAGGTTTTCTGAACAGCCTACCTGTCCAGACAGAATGAGAAAAAAATATGAGTTTATGTTTAGCTCTGATTATATGTTCAATATACTGGAGCTTAAGCACCTAACCAAGAATTTAACTTATATTTATTTCTTTTTAATAGAATTTGATTTGCATAGTTGCCCTTTATGGATGAAAATGTCTCCCAAATTGTTATGTGTAACTATTTAATTTGATAAGAATCTGGGCATAACATGGTGTAACATCAATTCAATTCTAATCAGAAGTATGGCCAGAGAATTGAAGCCTTTTAAGTAAGAAAGCCTTTAAATTTCTTTCAATTATATGTGTGCCAGATCAGCAATATTAGAGTTAAAGAAGAATATTTTTTTCATCATTCATACTTGAACACAATATCCTGCTATGTCTTATTTTTATCTTTAGCTTTTCAAGGTCCACATTTTTTAATCTTTTATTATGAAGAAAAGTCACAAAGTCCTAATGGAATTCTCACAATAGCATTGTGAGTTCTCATGTTTCAATCTGGTATTTCTCATTTTGGAAGGGTAATATGATGAATTATTGTCAGCATAATTATATGTAAATAACATAGTTGAGTTGACAATATATAAACTACAAATACGTATGTTTGTAGCTTTAAGGAAAAATACTGTAATGTATTATGCTGTGTTCTGGTTGGTTAATTATGCTACAAGTTGCCATAAGAGGGAACTATAGATCATGCTTTAATTCTCTTTCTCTTTTTCACTGATGATCTCTCTTGATACTGACTGATTACAGACCGATACTTACTAGCCCTGTTTGTTTTGATATTCTGTTGATATCAAAGGTTATTTGTTGTATTATGGTTTGATATTTGTCTGCTGTAAAAGACATGAAATTAGTAAGAAGACTTTATAACTGGATATTTCTGGACTGTTAAAAACGTGTATGACATGGACTGTTTATTGGACTGTGCTATTTCTTCAAGTAAACATTAACACAACTTGTTGAACTCTGTGTGGTTGTATATTTATTCATAACTGTTCTCCTAAACCGTTTCCGTGTGCATATCCTTTTTGTACAAGGGTTACTCTGCACATATCCTAACATCAATTGTAAATTACTTTCTTATAAAGCATTGTGGTTTATTTCATAAACCATGGTTTATGAAGCACAAAGCATGTTAGCAGGTTAAAATATTATTGGAGTCAATAATCAGAGAAGATACTCTTCCTTTCTTTTTTTATTTATCAAATTTTGACTTTTTTTTTAATCATTGAATAAGTAATGGATGTTTAGCTGCTTTGCAACTCCTTTGGGAGTTCCATTTGGCTAGATGCATTTTAATATCATAACAAGAAAACTAAATGGTGATTTCAGGTAGAATTTAAGCATCCCACCTCACCCATTAATGTCACTTTAAAATGAGAGCACATTAAAAACCTGATAATTGCCAGGATGAGAGGGGGAAAGGCATTAATTGTTAAACATTGGTGGGGAATAATTTGAGAAAATTCTGAAACTCAAGTTTTGTTTTTGGAAGTGGAGAGGGAGGTGAAGAAAGGAATATCAGAATTCTCCCCTGAAAAAGAAAATTTTCAATTGTCTCAATAGTATAATTTTCTTGCTATGATTAGATATATTGTATGTGATTTCACTTTGCAAGAACAGTTCCATTTAATCCATCTCTATTTAGAATACATTGCCACAATATTGAGATATTTGAATGAGAAAAAACAGGATGGAGAAATCATATGCTCATATTTTGCCAGATTTTGACATAAAAAGAAAATGAATTTCCATTCACATGACTAAGGATCTTCTTTTTGAAACAATATAAACCTATGAATGATTATTGTTATTCAGCAGGATGATTCAGTAATAATCAGGCTTTATGGCCTGCAGAGAAACAGCATAAATTAATGTCTCATGAGACAGAGGTCCCCTATCTAATATAAATACAACTCAGAGAAAATAGGGGAAAAATGATTAAGATTTTTATAGCACAGTGGCATTTGAAATAGGCCCAAAGGTTTCCCCTCCCTGCGAGATTCTAATTGGCTAGGGAACTGCTTAGTTGCTATGGTAATTGGCTCTGGAGAAATTGCCCTAATTTGTAGTAACTATAGGTTAATTTAATATTCTTATTGCCAAGCTATACTTTGATTCACTTTCAGTATTCTCTGAGTTTGCTATTTCATTCTGGAAATGCTATAGTAATTTATCTTTGGACTACTTATAATGTTCTTTTTTTGTTTTGTTTCAAAAATAAATTTTACTTTGAATACTGTGACAAATCAGTTTTCCAGTGATTTCCATTAGGAAAAAATAACAAGTACTTAAAGTAAAATGAAACCTTCCCACAATATAGAATAAAAATAGTAATTTGAAGAAAAGAAATCTGGTTCAGTTCCAAGTGGGGAGAAAAACACCGGAAACATGGAGGCTAATTGGAAAGATAGTTTATTGATGGACAGTACCACATGGGTTTGAAGTTCTGGGCAGCTGACCACATGGAGTTGAGAGAGAGGGGTATTTATACCCTCTCTTGGCCCTTGCCCTTGAGCTTTCTGTTCCTGTGCAAGAAATGTATTCTATTGGTTGCCAGACTCCCAAGGAGCTATGCAGAAGTCATAGCTAACCTTTTAGGTTGTCTGAATTAAGTGTGATTGAATCCTCGACTCTCTGAGATGATATAATGAGGAGTCTTGTGTCCTGAAAGGGTGTTTGGCCATTCCTATTGTGTCTTAATGGTTTTCCTGGTTTGGATCTTGAGTGAGGGCTGATCCTACCATTCTATCTAATTCTGCCTTTGTTCAAAATATCCTGTCTTGAATGGATTAGCAAATATGCCTTTCTTTCTGGCTTCAGTTTAGTATCTGTTGGGGGTTAGGGCACTGTGGTCCTGAGTTTCTGTTTTCTTTAAAATTACAATATCTCTTTTAGGGGAAATATAATATTCTGCCTTTTTAAATATTTCTGGGTGCTAACTTTCTACAATACGATGACATCAGCTTTCTTAAACATAGTTCTGAATTTTTTTTTTAAAAAAAATTACAAATTCATTCTATTTGATTTCCAACCAGAAGTAGAAATATAAAAAAGGAAGATGATATTTGAAGGAACTTGATACAATTAAGAAATTGGCTGGCCAAACTCCATGTGTATCACTGAAATCTAAACAACTAAGTAAAAATTGGATTTGTGAGGATATAACTATTTCTGGCAAAGTTACCAAGCATGAAAAACACATTATAGTACTCCTCACTGGAAGACACAGTTTCTAATATAAACAATTCCAAAATTTTCAGCAGGTTTGGTTTTAGCACTAGTTACCTTGAGATGCAATGTTATATGTATTCCTGATATATAAATGTATTTTCCACACAGATGGGTCTTCATTGCTGGGATTATCTCGGTTCTGGCATCTCATTAGCTAGTGAAATATTCTAGATTTGGGAAGTATTCACTGGATTAGAAAGAATCCTTCATGATGGCATTTTCCAGTTTTATGCCACCTGAATGTAAGCATTGCTCTCCTTTGCTGTGTATCTACCATGACAGTGCTTAAGCGGAACAAGTGGGAATTTAACTTGTATTAAGAGATACAAGCTTGGGAGTTCTGGTCAGAAGGTTTCTTCTCATCCCACAGGATACAAGCATTAAGAAATCTGTGTATTAAGTACTTTCACTGAAATTGACAGTCAGCAGGGAAATAGCTGCAGTTATTGGGAAATAACTGCAGCTGGTTCATTCCTCAATTTACAACCTAATCTCAGCTTGTCAAAGATATTTAAAAAAAATAATTTATGGAAGTGGAGGGATGTCCAATTATTCTTCTTTTGAAGAATGCCAACCTCATTGAATAGAGACCTATGAAGACTAAAGCTACTTTTACTGAAGGTAGCTATGACAGCAAAACATTGAAGGTTTGATTGTGCTATATTTCCTCCTTCTTCACATATTTCACAGAATTAGGTAGGCATCCGCCCAAGCCACTTCTGAATGTTGTCTTGTTCTGGGCTTAAAAAGCATTCCTTCTCCTTTTGCCTACATAATGGTTTATACATATATGAGATAACCATTGAAGTCATCTTCCTTACTCTCTACAAAGAACTACACAGTATACTATTGACATCAATGTTACTGTGTTATATGTTGAATAGGGAAAGCAAACTGAATTCCTATTGGTCTATGTATAAACCAAGGTGTGTAAGGCATGAGAAAGTATCCATGATATCAATCACTCTGAGACGTTATCTCTCCAAATGATTTATTAGAAACAGATCTGGCATGTCAAAAGCAATTTCCCAAGTGAAAGTTTTTTCACGTGTTACACAGAATCCACCTTCTCTCCTCCCTTCTCTTCTCCTACTTCTACACTTCATAAATCACAAGAACCAATTAACTGCAACTGGAAATTCTTAATACGACATACAGAATAATCTTGGACTTTTCAACTCCTCTAACTCTCTAAAAAAATGTGGCAACTGAATTTCAAAGCTGACAAGGTGAAGTCTATACTACTGTGTACAACAGCGAAGTTGTTGCACCTATGGAAGAAAATTACTCTCAACTCTGAGCATGTTCTTGCATCTCCTTGTACCAGTGTGGCTCTTTCTTTAGAGTCCTAATTGATTGATAGCAAGCCTTTTGAATCAATGTTTAACTAATCTGCTTACCAACATCCTCTGTGCACTGAAAGTTGGAAGTTCAAACTGTATGGGTTTAACTACAAAGTAATTTGCTGCACAGACACAAATTCAACTGATTATCTTTCAAGATGCAATGTGTTTAGTGCAACTCTAGATCATTATCCTTTAAGCATCACCAGAGTGCAGGTATTTATTTTTTGCTTCAAATAATTTCCAAAGATTTATCTCTTTCACAAATAAAAGACATAACAGGATTTGTGCTTATAAACAATCATAAGTGGTCATGATCAACTGAGTCTCCTCATTTATAACTCTAATTTGCTCTTTCCTCAAGCTATCTATCATTGCGTTGTTGAATTGGTCTGTGAAGGCCATCAAAGTGTGAAAAAGATCTAACACACCAAGTGTAATGGTTTGGTTTCTTAGTATAGATGCACTTCAGACGTGGTATCCAGCAGGTTCTAACCAGTTCTGGAGAACCAGTAGCGGAAATTTTGAGTAGTTCGGAGAACCGGCAAATGCCACCTCTGATTGGAGATTTTACAGGATCCTTCCCCTGCCACGCCCATTCAAAAAAAATTTGAATCATCCCACCATTAATTCACTTGTGAACAGCGAGGCAAACTGTTTGCTAAATGGTAGACTTATCTACAGCTGCCTTTCATGTTGCATTTCTCCTACCCTCACCACAGACTAAGGTCAGTGTAGAATTTTGGGATCCCTTATGGCAACCAATTTAAATTGTTATTGAAATTATAGTCGGCATCCTGTGGAGAAGCTGCATATTCTACATGGGCTAAGTAGAAAAGCTAGACAAAATTGCCTCTGCTTTCACCTACTTCCCCACCCCACCCCTGCCCTGCTCCAAAGTGGCAAGAGGACCATCTTTTCAGAATCAGGAATTTTCTTAGTTTGTAGGCAGACAAATCAGAACTGAGCTGCTTCAGTTGAATGCCCCCAATTAAAAGTTCACTGTACAGGTGAAACTCGAAAAATTAGAATATCTTGCAAAAGTTCATTTATTTCAGTAACGCAACTTAAAAGGTAAACCTAATATATAAGGTCATTACATGCAAAGCAAGATAGTTCAAGCCGTGATGTGTCATAATTGAGATGATTATGGCTTACAGCTCATGAAAACCCCAAATCCACAATCTCAGAAAATTAGAATATTACATGCAATCAATAAAACAAGGATTGTATGTAGAACAGTATTGGATCTCGGAAAAGTATAAGCATGCAGATGTACTCAGTACTTGGTTTGGGCCCCTTTTTCAGCAATGACTGCCTCAATGCGGCGTGGCATGGAAGCTATCAGCCTGTGGCACTGCTGAGGTGTTATGGAAGACCAGGATGCTTCAACAGTGGCCTTCAGCTCTTCTGCATTGTTTGGTCTTGTGTCTCTCATCTTTCTCTTGGCAATGCCCCATAGATTCTCTATGGGGTTCAGGTCAGGCGAGTTGCTGGCCAATCAAGCACAGTAATCCCACGGTCATTGAACCAAGTTTTGGTCTTTTGGCAGTGTGGGCAGATGCCAAGTCCTGCTGGAAAATGAAGGCAGCATCCCCATAAAGCTTGCCTGTGGAAGGAAGCATGAAGTGCTCCAAAATCTCCTGGTAAACGGCTGCGTTGACCCTGGACTTAATGAAGCACAGTGGACCAACACCAGCAGATGACATGGTTCCCCAAATCAACACAGACTGTGGAAACTTCACACTGGACTTCAAGCATCTTGCAGTTTGCGCCTCTCCATTCTTCCTCCAGACTCTGGGTCCTTGGTTTTCAAATGAGATGCAAAAGTTGCTCCCATCAGAAAAGAGGACTTTGGACCAGTGGGCAACAGACCCAGTTCTTTTTTTCTTTAGGCCAGCTAAGGCGCTTCTGACGTTGTTTGTTGTTGAGAAGCAGCTTGACAAGAGGAATACAACATTTGAAGCCCATGTCCAGGATTCATCTATGTGTGGTGGCTCTTGATGCACTGACTCCAGCCTCAGTCCACTCCTTGTGAAAGTTCCCAACACTTTTAAATGGCTTTTTCCTGACAATCCACTCCAGGCTGTGGTCATCCCTGTTGTTTGTGCACCTTTTTCTTCCACACTTTTCCCTTCCACATAAATTTCTATTAATATGCTTTGATACAGAACTTTGGGAACATCCAACTTCTTTTGCAATTACCTTTTGAGGCCTTCCCTTCTTATGGAGGGTGTCAATGATGGTTTTCTGCACAACTGTCAGCTCAACAGTCTTTCCCATGATTGTGATTCCTATTGAAGTAGACTGAGAGCCCATTTAAAGGCTCAGGAACCCTTTGCAGGTGTTATGGCTTAATTCGCTGATTAGAGTGGGACACTTCGAGCTTAGAATATTGAACCTTTTCACAATATTCTAATTTTCTGAGATTGTGGATTGGGGGTTTTCATGAGCTGTAAACCATCATCATCACAATTATGACACATCAAGGCTTGAACTATCTTGCTTTGCATGTAATGAGTCTATCTCATATATTAGGTTCACCTTTTAAGTCGCATTACTGAAATAAATGAACTTTTGCACAATATTCTAATTTTTCGAGTTTCACCTGTATAACAATTGGGCAAAAATCTGTAACGAAAGTGCATCCGGGAAAAGAGAGTTGAATTGAACTTGTATCTTGCAAAGCTAGAGATATGGTACTTGTAAAGAACATATAACTTTGAAACGAACTATCACTGGTCGTCTCTTCACATTCAGATCCAAAGGCAATGATTGTAGTTCAAGCCTTTCGAAATCTATCACATTTCAAAATGTTCCATAGCACAGTTGTTCTCTACATAACGAATATGATGAAGATGTTCCTGACCTGATGTTTTGTTCCCAGCTCCAGTCTAGGAGACCGGATGAAAGTTATGCATCAGTTTGGTGGGCTCCAGGCAGCCTTGGTGGATTTCTCACCTTTTGAGGCTGGGGTGAGTTGGGATGGAGAAAAATGACTCCTGTTCTTGGCTGCTAGTAGGTGGGGTTTTTTTTTGGGGGGGAGGCATTAAGGAGTAGTGGCAACAGCAGCTTTTGGAAGAGAGAATCCTCATTCCTGCTGTCTTCCCCAATCACTCTAGCCTGGAAAGATGAGAATTCTGTAAGGCTTCCCAGACCTCGGCAATGGCCAATCTGATCCACAACTTGCAAATGTACCAATCAATCACCTTGCTTTACTGACATTTGAAATCTGTTAGGAAAGGGAATGGGAGTCCGTTTCCCTTCCCTGCCTCCTGAGGGGAAGCATCAAGGTAGGCTGCCCTCACATCCATGTAGAGGCCCCATCAACTCAATTTCCTAAAGACCAGCCACCTGCTCATCTGAGTTGATTCCCCACTAGGCAGATCCGGGGTTTTGCTCCTGCCATGATTCTCTCTGTCGCTCTCCTGGTAAGGGAAAGGAAAAAGGGAAAGAAGAAGGAAGGTGAAAATGAAAAAAATGAAAGGAAGAAATGGGAAGTTGTCCTTGGGTGGATCAACTACTGCCAGGCTCCAGCCTGAGTTAGCAGTTGATGTTTCTTTTGATGGGATACTGAATTGTCTCCATGTCCAGTTGGCCAGGGCAACTTTTCCCACACTGATCTGTCCATGTGTACCTGTCTGCCCCAACCTGGCCATGTCAAGTGATCCATGCCAACCTGGCCATACTCGTCCGTTCACATCCATCCACCCATGCTCACCCATCTATGCCCACCCATCCACAACCTGTCGAGGGCTACCCATCTGCCCCAACCTGGCTGTGTTGAGTCATCCTCATTGAGTCATCCATGCCAACCTGGGTCTAAGGTTGGGTCATCTAAGCTGACCCAGCCATGCCCACCCAGCCATGCTGTCCTGGCTGTGATGAGTTGTCCAAGATCCATATTGTTATGACTTTGCCCTTCCATACTTTACACATATCCTGCAAAGACTGAATGGGGAAGGATCTATGGGGGTGGGTAGATGGGAGATGTTAACAAAGCAGAAATGGGCAAACCAGATAATTAACCTCAGATGCAACTACATATAAAGTGATTACTAAAATATTAACTTTTCTTCCTACATGATGAAAGGAACAAACAGGAGTCATACAAGTATAAAGGTATACAAGAATAAAAATGTGAAAATCTGGGCGATGAAAGAAGCAGAAGGATTTCTTCGAACTTTGGGGATCTCCCACTGATGTTGTGCCCCTCTTCCACAGAAAGACAATATAAACCAAGAGAAAAAAAGGACCAAAATGAAGGGGACCAAGAGCTTTCTGGCTACCTTGGATAGACTTCTGAGTTGTGTTTTTGCATTAATTACAAATTAAGATGTGTGCTTCCCAGTGCCAGATAAATGTTAAACCTTGGATTGAAAGAATACATATCACTTGTTATGAATATGTCGTTGAAAACTGTGTTATTATTTTGTTAATGTTAGGCTGCAACTGCACTGGATTTCATGAGCACGGAGAGGCTATTTTCTGCTCAATTCTATTTCTCACTTTCATTTTCTTTCTTCTCATGGCTGATAAGTTCATTAAGGTCAAGAGCTTTTACTCAACTTTTAAACCTCAAAATCATGGAGAGCTCTTTTGGAGACATCACCTTTCTATCCTTTTGCTGTTTTATTATCAGCAGGTTTGAGTCTTTTCAAACAAAAAAAGTTTTTACAAGATTGAATTATTTCCTCTCATTGTAATTAGACATTCTCAGCAGTTGCCATGAAATATCCATGAATGACACAAAGCATTTGATTATTATTATTATTTTGTTTTAAGCATTGTTCCTTATTCTCTTGTACGGTAAATTTATCTTTCCATTATCTGTGGAAGTCAGAAAAGGATATATTTCTAACTCTTTTTACAAATGATATACACAATTGGTTGTGTTCAAACATCGCTCAGTCAACTGATCCTTGGTTTACTTAACCCAATTTTCTGCATTTACAAGACACACTGAATTACAAGATAAAGACAGAGGTTGTCTTTGAATTAATTTGTGGCTGAGTATCCTGCATGAACACAGCTAATCAACTAAGAGCTGGGTAGATACCAAGATTGAACCTTAAGCTCATGTCTTACATATACCTGGCCAATGTAAATTGACTCTGGCCAATGTAAATTGACTCTGACCAGGTCTATTTAAGTTAGTCCTTTTTAATGCCAGTATCACCTCCTACCCAAATTACATACAGTAGTAAATTAATGACTTATTATAGAGGGAAAAGAAAAAAAAAACAGAGTTCTTTTGGCCTTGTATTGAAAAGCTGGCTATGGAAGAAGAGTTTGATGGTTGCTATGTGCTATTCTGCATTTCTGAATAATATAGAGATACTATAATCAACCTTGGTAGGTGTTGTATAGGTAGAAGAAGGTGAGAGAGTTGAAGTGGAATTGTGGAACATTTTTCAGCAGGAATACTGAGCGGCAGAAAACATTTTTTAAAAGTGGTTTTCGATTTTTTTAAAAGCAAATACAAAGATCTACAAAGCAGATACTGTGGTGTTGTGAAATTGTAACTAAGTTACCACCATAAGCAAATCCTTCCTTGAATATAACCACCTACCTCAATATCTGGAGAGTTGCTGAATTGAGAACTTGAGAACTTCTTCCTACTGGCCAGCTCTAGCTGAAATCAAACCCATTAACCAACTAAATTGCTTTGAATGTCTTTGACCAAAACTCAGAAAGCAAGGATCGTGTGAAAGAACAAGCAATTCTTCCATTAAAGAAATGTTCACTTAAAGAAAAACCCAATAGCATTGGAATTACAAGACTAGTTGATGAAATAGAGCATGAGTTTCCTTTTTGTCCCAATAATCATTGTAACTGTCTGATTACACCTAACTGCAGGGTCAGATTCATACAACATATTTAATTTTGTCAATCACTAATCTGATAGTGCAAAAAAAAAAAAAGTACAAACTCCTAGTGTGTCTAATCATACTTGGCCAAATAAAGTATTCAATTCAATTCATTCAAACTCTGATTTGGGGGAATCGGGATTCTTGTCGACTTCATCCAATCTTGTCTGGAATGTTTGCTGGTCAAGCAGGAAGCATTTTACAGTGGTGGGATTCAAAAAAATTTTTTACTACCAGTTCTGTGGGCATGGCTTGGTGGGCGTGGCTTGGTGGGCAAGGCAGGGGAAGGTTACTGTAAAATCCCATTCCCTCCCCACCCCACTCACCTGCTTTCCAGCTTCATTTTCCTGTGCAGGGCAACGATAGAAGACCCAGCCGATCAGCTGGGACTCAGGAGGCTGAAAATAGATGGGGCAGGGCCAGTCAGAGGTGGTATTTGCTGGTTCTCCGAACTACTCAAAATGTCCGCTACTTCTCCAGAACTGGTCAGAACCTGCTGAATACCACATCTGAAGTATTAGACATAATTTGGATGCTGCAACCAATTAGTGGACAGTCAGCATGTTCTGTATCTGCTAGGCCTTGATACCGAGAACTGAACTGGAGCATCTCGCCTTCTGAACATAGTTTCAACTCTGTTTCTCCTCCATGCAAAACTCATAGCACTTGGATTCTGTAACACAACCGACTAGATTTTCACATTCATATTTTTAAATGGATTTTATTGCTTTTTGAAATAACGTATCAAAAGACGTATCAAAAAAGATAGAAGACCGCAAAATACATAACTATTTAAAAATATGGAATAAGTGCTTAAAAGAGTAAGTGAAAAAATACAACAGAAACAAATAAAATATAATAGGTTGTTACAATAATCAGCCACATTTCTATATATTATCTAATGCAAACAATTTGCATATATACATTTGCATATCTATCAATCGATATTGAGATAGATAGATAGATAGATAGATAGACAGACAGATAGATAGATTCATTTCTAATACACATGTAACTACCATGCTTTTGTAACCCACTGTGTTTTGCATAAAAAAATATCCCATATGTCATTATTTATATCCATATAAAGTTTATGTCTATAGGCAATTCACTCCTAAATAGAAACTGAAATCATGTCTTGAATTCAGTCAGTAAATGGAGTCATACATTTTTTTCCCTATGTTGCAGGATCGGTCTTTTATCTATAGTAAGGACACACAGATCAGTAGAAAGTTAAGACACTCCCCAATCACCTAGGCAATATAGGAATCTCTTTATGACATTTTCACATTCATGTAGCACAACTGATCACTCAAGCTGGTTGAGTCACAATTGTTCTGGTACTGTTTGGTGTAACATGGCCTCTTTCCTATTCCAGTACATATTTTTTATTTATTTATTTATTTTATTTTGTCAAGTGATTATTGGATAACAGGTATAAGTATAAACATGGTTATGAATACATGAAATGGATACGAACAAGACAAAAAAAGAAACAATAGGACAGGGACAGTAGGCACATGGGTGTGCTTATGCATGCCCCCTACAGACCTCTTTGGAAAGGGGTGAGGTCAATAGTAGACAGTCTAAGGTTAAAGTTTTGTGGGTTTGAGTAAAGAAATCACAAAGTCAAGTAGAATATTCAAGAAATTGACCACTCTGTTGCTGAAGTCATATTTCCTGCAATCAAGTTTGGTGTGGTTTATCTTGAGTTTGTATCTATTGTGTGCTCTTGAATTGTTGTGGTTGAAGCTGAGGTATTCATTGACAGGTAGGACATTGCAATGTATGATTTTATATACTATACTTAGATCAAACTGAAGGCGGTGTAATTCTAGGCTGTCTAGGTCTAAAATTTCAAGTCAGGTGGCATAAAGTATTCTGCTATGAGTAGAGGAGTGGAGAACTGTTCTTGTGAAATATTTCTGGACTTCCTCAATTGTATTAATATCAGATATGTAATGGGGGTTCCAGACTGATGAGCTGTATTCAAGTATTGGTCTAGCAAATGTTTTGTATGCTCTCGTTAGTACAGTGATATTACCAAAGGAAAAGCTACATAGGATTAAGTTAACAACTCTTCATGCCTTTTTGGCTATGTAGTTACAATGGGCTCTAGCACTTAGATCATTTGAGATGAGTACTCCAAGGTCCTTGACAGAGTTTGGATCATCAGTAAGGTCTTGACAATTCAGTTTGTATTTTATATAAAAAGCTGGCCCACTCCTATACCCTATAAAGCAGTGGTGGTATGCTACTGGTTCAGTCCGGTTCAATTGAACCGGTAGCAAAAATTGCTTTAAAAAAAAGGCTCTGACGATCAGCTGAGAGGAAGAAAAAAAGCCTCAATGGAGAAAGAAGAGAAAAGCGCAGGATCTGCCCTCCCACCCACCCCTGCGCTTGTTTCTTCTTTATCCTCTCAGCTGATTGATGCTGCAGGCCTCAGCTGGTGTGTGGAAAGCTGCGCACGCATGTACATGAACGATCACCAAACCAATAGTGGAAAAGGTAGTATCCCACTGCTGTTATAAAGCTTCTTAATCTGAAACCTGTACTTTAATTCTCCTTCTCTATCCCCCCCTCTCCCACCTGACTCTCTCTTTCTCCCTCTCCCTCTCTCCCTCACCCTCCTTTAGCAATAACTTTGTTTAGCAACCATTCACAGGTACAACAGTGATGCAAAAGCAACTTTACAACCAATGCTTGCATTTATAACCTTTGCAAAGTCTGTAAAGCAAAGAAATGCTGAAGTAGCACAGCTATGATTTCATTTAGCAACCCATTCTCTTAATGAGGGAGTTGCCAGTCCTAACTGTGGTCACTAAATGAGGAATGTATCTGTATTGTCTTTATAATTTTCAACCCACAGCAATCCACCGTAAAATGCTGTAGCAATAGCAACAGTTCTTAGACATTACAGCACTTTTTAAGTGGTTTACAGAGTCAGCATAGTGCCCCCCAAAATCTGGATCCTCATTTTACCAACCTCAGAAGAATGAAAGGTTGAGTCAACCTTGAGCCAGTCAGAATCAAACCCTAGGCTTTGGGGGGAACTAGCCTGTAATACTGCATTGTAACCACTGCACTACCATGGCTCTATATTCATATTTTCATCAACATGTAATTTCCCGTGCATTCCAAAATTAATCATGAACCCAAACCTTTTGGAGTTCCTCTTGTTCAATTTAAAAGTAACTGAGAAATGATGGCATGTATGAATGAATTATTACATGTGGACTTGTCTTCTGGACAAATAGAGCACATTCCATGTAATTTTTCTGTATCATTCTCCAGAATGGTCAATATATAATAAACAATTTAATTTACTTGAATTCACCATGGGTTATTTCCTTTGGGGAAAAAAATGATATTCTTCTGACTATTCCCTGGAGTCCAATGCATGCAGAGAACCATAAAATGTTTCTGAGGTCTCTTTGGCAACCATTCTATCAACCCTTGCTTCAGGTGTGAAAATATTATTTCAGGACATATTTTGCTTGTTGGATTCTATACCTGGTTCAGATTATTCATGACAAACAAAAAAACCATTGTGGATAGAAATCTCAGTAGAACATCTTTTATGTGAAGAGGTACTTTAGATTTTTCAGTTAGCAAAGTTCTTGCTTGGTTCTATTAATGACTCTTTCTAAATACTTTTCTAGGAAATGCAAGAGAACTCAACGTTTAAGGAGAAATCAACAGAATAATAATTTTAGAGGGCAAACTAGTACCAAGTTCCTCAACTTCCAAATATGATAGACTACAGCTCCTATAATTCACAGCCAATTTATTGAATGGCCTGCATAATCTATTATTCTACTCATATTTGTATATCTTTAAATTTAAATACTTTAAATTGTATTTTTGGTATATAAAATATATATTCCTTTAAAATAACAATTCTTCAAAAGTATTGTCAGTTTGATTATACTTTGGCATTAACACATTTTTTTGCATTCCTTGCTAATATACTCCTTCACATTAGTATTTTGACACAGAATATATTAACCTCTATGAAACACATCCACATGGTAATGAAAAAAATTACAATAAAAACAATACTGCAGCTGTGTTTCTACAGCACCTGGTCTATATATCTATGGTTTTCTAAACTATCCTATTTGCCTGGATACTGCTGTTCTGACCAAGGCTTCTGAAACTGTAATTACTCATACCCTTAGTCCAAACAACTCTTATTTTATTTCAACAATGGGAATTATGTACATTCCCAGCCTGTAATGAGTCCCAAACAGTCTCTCAGATAAGCACCCATCTTTATCTCCTTTAAATTGCTACCAACAACTAAAGTGCCAAATTAATTGTAAAAAGCCAAATGAAGTAAAAAGTCCACACAGAGCTTTAAGGTTTAATCTGAACAGAGCGAATGACTTTGCTTCCTGCAAAGGTTTGTCTACCTTTGCACTTCCTTTATACCTCATGGGAGGGACAATCACCTCCAAGCCTTACTCCTGAGTTGCCCCTTTTGTCTTAGCTGCTCTTGCCTTCTGGCAGCTCTGTACACACACACACTGGGAACAAGCTCCCCTTGTTCCTTTGCCTCACTGCTGCCAGATTCTGGAGGCTCTGGAGTCAGCACATAACTCCCAGATGGTCCTGGCCCCATCTCTGTATCAGAAGCAGGACCCTCATCTGAGTCCTCCCCAGACTCCCGGACTGGTCCCTGTTCTTCCCCACTGTCCGATTTTCTGCTGCTGTCTGCACAGGCTGCCAGAGAACCACAACAACTGCACACCACACTGTAGGGTTCACACCATAAATCTGGGATTGAACAACTCATTGAACCCTCAAGTGACCACCAGGCTATGTTTGTATTACACACGGAGTCCAACCACAACTTAGAGTAGCATTGTCAGCATTCCAACCAAACTCTCCATCCCAAATTCATCACTCAGAGACAAAGTCCATCCAAGTAAGAATTTATTAGAGAAGTCACATTGGTATATCTGGGGAAAACCTTAACCTGAATTCCATGTTTTCCCCCTGCTACACTAAAACTCACACCCAGCCCCTTACCGATGACCCTCAAGTCCCACTCTCCAATCCACCTCTATTCTGAACTCCCGCCAAGTCCAGTCACTCCTTCCCAAAGTCCAGCGACTTGACCTTGATCTCTGGTGAAAAAAATGTTGTTGTGGGTATCCTCCCTTCTCACTTCTCTCTCGCTCCCACAGTTACTCACCCTCCCTTGCGCAGCTCCAAATCTGAATCAAAATTGATCCAAGGCTGACAAGCATGGCTTGTGGACCCAGTCCCATATCTCAGTATCTCCAGCATGAAATGAAGACAAGACAACTACCTTCTCTTTCTCATAGTAGCTTCACCCTTTTTGCTATCTGTTGTGCAACTTGATAGAATCCTCCTCTTTTCGTAGCCATTTTAAGAAATTAATGGAGAAAATTACTGAAAGGAAAATAGCTAGAAGTCGTGGCTTCTTTGTTTCCTGCCTCAGTGATGAATCCAATTATATGATCTGAGGTTACATTAATACTAATTAAAGCTTCAGTCCTTTCCTGGGAAAAATCTTTATAGAGCTCACCACCTTTTATTTCTGAGCAGACATGCCTATGCGTAAGGAAGACCCTGTAGACTTCTCATAAACAAGAAAAGAGCATAACAATGCTAGATTAAAAAAAAATACTGCAAACAAGATTTTTTTTTTTTTAGCGGTGAAACATGAAACTAATTTGTAAAAGAGCCTGCAAAAAGAAGGCACTGCAAAACCCAGCGGGAGCGTAAAAAAGAGTTAAGATACTTCAACACAACACCATTTCCACTCCCAGTCTCATCAACCATTTTTGAAGCTGCGTGCACTGGCCAATGATCTTTGAGGACTAAAATAAAGGCCACCATCGAATCACACACCATTTACTTGATCAAAATTACAATTCTATCATTGCCCTATGCCCTGTGCTATAGCAGCTCCTGGAGTGATAACAATTCCCCACAGAGAATGGGGAAATACCTTATTGCTTCTCTCCCCTCATCCCTGTTTTATGTATAGTTATGTCTCTCTGTCTTGCTATTTTATAAAGAAACCAAGCTGCTTCCCCGTAACCTCTCCTCCCACATACCTTGACGTTCTGTCACTTGTCAATTAAAGCAACTTATCCCACCTCACTATGACCCATGGGTGACATTTAATTGGAGGGAAATTAAATACTCCAATTTAGCTGTCTGGATGGACCTTCTGACCACATATCCTTTTATTTTTCTTTTGTTTTGTACTACTGGTATGCCTTTCTTATGCTTGGGACCTTTTCACACATTCATAAAAACCAAATACACCATTTTAGAAGAGACCTTTTTAATGAACATTTGATTTAACCCACCTCTAAATTTTTCCACCAAAACATATTCTAGTGGCTTAGAGGGTCGTTTTTGCTGTCACAAAATAAGCCATGGCAGTTAGTTTATTGTGCAAACATAACCAACTGGCTCAACATGGTAAACACAACACAAAATATCCTCTCATCTTTTTGATCTCTTTTAGATATGATACAATCACAATTCTACAGGTACCTGGAAAGTCTAAGTATGCAGGTGATTTCCTATTTCTGAACATGACCTAAATCATTCTTGCAAGTATCTCCCCCTCCCCAAAAACCCCCACCCGCACCTAGTATAGGGTGACAATTGGCCTTTGTAAGATGTTGATGGGTGACTTCATTCTGTTTCTACCATAGTGGTCTTTGAAATTGCTGTCAAGTTCAATCCTCTGATGAAAGTCAATCTAAGTGACAGCAGGGGACCAAAGAAGTCCAAGGATGGAACTCATTTTTGCTCCCTGAATAATGAAACAATAGAAGCTATTTCTTTATTAAAAGGATGTACAATTTGGATTTAGTGAGACCTTTTTTACAAAATATATCATTGTACCAAAACCAGAGACGTTTCAATTAGAAACAATGATAAGTGAGTCCCCTTTCATCTCCAGCTTGATCTGCAATAGGTTTCAATCAAATAGTGGGGGATGGAGGAATATAGTTCATAGCACAGCACAGCACAGCACAGCAGAGCAAATAGAATAGAATACAAAGAGTAGAATAGAATAGAATAGAATAGAATAGAATAGAATAGAATGGAATGGAATGGAATGGAATGGAATGGAATGGAATGGAATGGCATGGAATGGCATGGCATGGCATGGCATGGCATGGCATAGAATGGAATGGAATAGAATAGAATAGAATAGAATAGAATAGAATAGAATAGAATAGAATAGAATAGAATAGAATAGAATTCTTTATTGGGCAAGTGTGATTAGACACACAAGTAATTTGTTTCTGGTGTGTAGGCTCTCAATGTACCATACAACTACAACAATCATGATGGATCATTAACACAGTCATTGTAAAATACATTCATCATAAAACAATAGATACAACACTTAGTGATAGTCATGGATACTAAATCAGCAATCAACATAAATCATACTAGGATACCAAGTAAACAATATAAATCGTAAGACACAAGCAACAAAATTATAGTCATACGAAGATGGGGAAATAGGGAATAGGGAAGATGAGAATAATGATGGTAATGCTGCCTTTTTAGTTAGTTTGACAGAGTTGTGGGAATTAGTTGTTTAGTGATGGCGGGGGAGGGGGGAACTGTCCTGTCTAGTTGTTCTGACATGCAGTGCAGTGAAAGCTTGTAGCATGTTTTTATTTTACTCGCAGTTATAGATCTAGCAAACCAAAAGGGTTCAAGTACTTCATCTCATTCTCCCATGAGTGTAAAGCAGCTATAAAATATTTGCCACTCAATCCATAATTTATGTAGCTAAGATTGTGGCAGAAATATTTTCCTATGGAGAGATCAAATAGTCAAACCTCCTTGGTAAGATTGCTTCTTTGGAGTCAACAACTACGCATTTTCTAAGAAAGGTGCTTTTGGCAATCAGGAACAATAAGAGAAGTTGGACGATGGTCCTGGTCTTTTTATTTTTACTTTTTGTTGTTTCAGATCCTGTACTGGTCCAAAGATATTTTAATTTTATTGTAAATCAGCAAATGGTGGGAAATGGTGCTATTGAGTTTTGATGATTTGTCACTTTATCTTCAGTGGCTCTGGTGGTTGCACATTAAAAAAATAGGGTTCATACAGACTACAATGTTATTTGTTCAATCTGTCAGTGTAAATCCATCTATCCATCTGCCAACACCAAAGCTTTAGCCTTTGGGCTTATCCTTCAGTGTTGGAGAAGGTGCAAGCTTTTTGTTCCATATTGGGAGAGAATATGGAAGAGAGTTAGATCTTATATAAATCTACCAGGCCAAGTCAAAAAAGTGGCAGGGAATTTCTAGAAACCTGTCAAATTAGCCATCAATACAGGCATTATCAACATCTATAAATTAGGCAAAAGAGACAACTGACCAGCCCAAAATGGAAAAAAAAGACCCAAACACCTCTCCACCAGTAATCGGCATCCAGATCAGCATAGATTAACTCTAAGGTTAACTTCAGACCATCAATCAAGTAATTCAGCTGGTTCCAACCAGTTCTGGAGAACCGGTAGTGGGAATTTTGAGTATTTCCGGAGAACCAGCAAATACCACCTCTGACTGGAGGTTTTAAGAATCCTTCCCCTGCCACGTCCACCAAGCCATGCTGACAGAACCGGTAGTAAAAAAAAAAAAAATAGAATCTCACCACTGACCTCTATCAATACTGACAGGAAAGCCAGCAAAATATAAACTAAGAGCAAACCCCACTCCTTACTAACACTGTTGATGTCACCTAGTTTAGGTAATGAAACGCCTTCAAGAAAACAAACAAGCTCAGAGAACACCAAGGACCCCTTATATAAATCTAAAAGAATAAGAATCCAATATGTGTTCATGAAGAAAAGAGGTTTTAAGTGATAGGAAATATTGGTATAATGATATCAGGAGATTGCAACAAGGAGGGCCAAACCAATGACTAATAAATCCTTTGACTATCAAATGAAAATATAGTAATAGATATCACCAGCCAAAAAGAGAGAATTAACAGTCTGCATTGTGAGAGTTATGCTGAGTGGTGCAATAGCCTAGAGATGGAACTCTTAACTCACAATCAAGAGGCTGTGAGTTCAATCCTAGGTAGAGGCAGCTATTTCTCTCTCTGGGCACAATGAGAATATACACTGCTCAAAAAAATAAAGAGAACACTTAAAAACACAATGTAACGCCAAGTCAATCACACTTCTGTGAAATCAAATTGTCCACTTAGGTAGCAACATTGACTGACAATCAATTTCACATGCTGTTGTGCAAATGGAATAGACCAGGGGTCCCCGGACCGGTACCGGTCCGTGGATCATTTTTTACTGGGCCGCAAAGCTTGGGCGCCACCATCTTGTTTTGACAGCGCTTCCGGGTTTTTGGTTGCTTCCGGGTTTTCAGTTGAAAAACAGCGTTTGGGTGTTTGCGCCTTAGTTTTGTTGAAGAGCAGGGGGGGGCAACTTCAAACGAAGAGCCGTCCCGATGGCGGTGGAGTCTCGCGTTACTCAGGTACCGGTCTGTGGAAGAATAAATAATCGTGAAACCGGTCCCTGGTTCAAAAAAGGTTGGGGACCACTGGAATAGACAACAGGTGGAAAGCATAGGCAGTTAGCAAGACATCCCCAATAAAGGAGTGGTGAACCACTTCTCAGTTCCCATGCTTTCTGGCTGATGGTTTCCTCCCTTTTACTGTTTTGAGTGTGACACCTCAATGATTAAAATATACCTTTATTCCTTCATCTTGATTCCCAATAAACCATAATCATTACATCTTTTCATTTGGATTCCGCAGCATATTTCCCCCTCTTGATTTTTAATAAGAGTTATCAGTATCTATATTACCCTATTTTCTAAATATTTTTAATTGCATATTCTTATTACCCCTCGTCACCCTGCAGAATCCCCTTTTTAATTCATCAACCGTTATCTCTGAAAAAACCATTTCTTTTCAACATTTTACTATTTCCGTATTTCTTTATTTCATGCACCTGTTTCTTTCTGCTTCTCCTCCCCCTCTTTTCCCCATATCTTTTCTCATTCCAGTTTATATCCCTCTCTTTCTTAATATCTTCCTTTCCCCTTTTCTGCTGGGTCTTTCTGTCTTTCCTGACTTCACAGGTATTCCCCCTTTTGATTGCCTTCTTAAATCTCAACATTTTAACCTTCCTTCTTTGCCCACTTCTTTGTAGTCTTCTTTGTGTTAATTGTCTATTTAAGATGTTTTCTCCTTGAGCTGACTCCTCCTCCTCTGAAGTTCTTTCTTTTTGTTCTTCAATCACCATTTCCACTTCTTCTAATACAGAGCATACTTTTAAGTTCCATTTTTAATTCCTGAAGAGATATCATCATTACACACTCTTATATTTTATGATCATTAAAGTCCACAAAAAACAACAACACTTTTACTTTCCTTCTTTCTTCTTCAAGTTTTCTAAAGTTCTCAATTGTTCCAATCCAAGGTCTATACCAAAAACATCAATCAATCCCACAGTCTTTCCTTGCTTTTTTCTTTATTCTGGTTCTGCTTTCACTTTCTAAGATTCTTACTTTGTCTCAATATATCTTTAATGTTATATCCACACAAGTTCATTCAGAAACAGGATGCATTACCTTTTGTTTGAGCTCAAGTTTTTGTCAAATTATACAAAGTCTCTCCATTATACAAAGTTTTCACCTTTTTCTCCTATTTTTTTATTTAGGGTTTTTCGAACCTCAATATTCCAGCACAGTCCAGTCTCCAATTTGTAAACTTTATTATTATTAGTTTTTGACAATCTTAAGTCCAGCTTTATTTTATGCCTGTTTATTGCCAAAATATTTTAGTCCAATTTAGTTAAATCTTTAGTCCCAGCTTCTTCCTTTCCCGGTTCGAAGCCCCGCTTAGCTGTCAAAAATATTTTCTTTTTTCTTTTCCTGTCCCTTTGTAATTTCACCGCTCAGTTTTCTTTTCTTAAAAATTCCATGTTACCTTAATTCCAGGGTACTTTTGTTTAGTTGTATTGCCCAGTTGTCCCAGTTCAGATGTTATCTACCTCTTTCTTCCCTCCTGCACAAATCTTAATCCAGCTGAGTTCTCCTCTTCGGGGTGGCCATTTTAAACCACCGCTGCAGTCGTCTTCGGTGGGAAAAAGACCAAGCCCGGGGGAGGGAGATGCGGCTCCCCTCAACTTGGCTTGCAGCTTCCCCTTACTTCACCGCTCCTCCAAGGCAGCTTCAGCCCCTAATCATAATGATTGGGGCTCTCCAACGAAAAAGCATGGACCATAGCCACAGAGAGTCGTGATCTATGGTACGTCAGCGAGGAAGTTCTGCCTTCTTTGGGGGTGGCATTTTTTTAGGGGGCCGCACAGCCCTCCATATGCTCACCAGAGGTAGCCTGACTGCCATTAGGTACCGAGATGAGATCCTCAGACCCCTTGTGAGACCATATGCTGGGGCGGTTGGCCCTGGGTTCCTCCTAATGCAAGACAATGCTAGACCTCATGTGGCTGGAATGTGTCAGCAGTTCCTGCAAGATGAAGGCATTGATGCTATGGACTGGCCTGCCTGTTCCTCAGACCTGAATCCAATTGAGCACATCTGGGACATCATGTCCCGCTCTATCCACCAACTCCACGTTGCACCACAGACTGTCCAGGAGTTGGGGGATGCTTTAGTCCAGGTGTGGGAGGAGATCCCTCAGGAGACCATTCGTCACCTCATCAGGAGCATGCCCAGGCATTGTAGGGAGGTCATACAGGCACGTGGAGGCCACACACACACTACAGAGCCTCATTTTGACTTGTTTGAAGGACGTTACATCAAAGTTAGATCAGCCTGTAGTGTTTTTTCCCACTTTAATTTTGAGTGTAACTCCAAAGCCAGACCTCCATGGGTTGCTAAATTTGATTTCCATTGATAATTTTTGTGTGATTTTGTTGTCAGCACATTCAACTATGTAATGAACAAAGTATTTAATAAGAATATTTCATTCATTCAGATCTAGGATGTCTTATTTTTGTGTTTCCTTTATTTTTTTGAGCAGTGTATCTGCTGAAACAATCTCCACATGGGTGACAGGAAGGGCATCCAGTCAGTAAACACTCAGCTCCATTCAGTTGCTCAAGACTCCACCCCGCAAGGGATTATGGGGTCTTTAAAAGAAGATGATGATTGTGAGTATTGTGTAGTTAGATGGAGAACCCAGATTTGCCGGGCTTCTTCTTGGAACTTTTCATGGTGTGTACTATATTGCTAGTTACGTGGTTAGGTTCAAGCTATCCTGATCTGGTCTATTTAGGATTTCATTTGTAAGCCAACAGTAGCATTTTGGCTATTCTCTCAGTTCTCTTGCTTTGCTTCTCGTTTAAGCCAAATCAGTCAAGCTCTTAAGCGACTAGAATCATTTCGTTCATGCAGAGATATTATGAAGATAAATACCAGTTTATGGAACTGATTAAATGTGAATGCATGAACTGTAAATGAGATATATTTCTGTATCATTTCCTATAGCAATGTAATGCTTCTTCTGTTTTACTCTTCTTACGGGTCATAAAAAGGCTGAGTCAGTGCAGGAAAGACCAGAGTTTGGGTAATGCTCCATGTAATAAGAACTTTGCTTATTAATGACAGATTCTTAATGTTTGGCTCTCTTCAGTTCAAAGCAAGCGCGCACCACAGAATAACAAGGAGCTAAATGGATAATGTAAAAAACTGGGAGTCTGTTTGGGGTCTTTTCATACCATTGATTCTGTGGCGTTAAACATTAGAAAAGAAAAGAAAATGAAATACAATGGCATCTTGGCAGGTACACGGAGTCAATGCCAAAGACTCAGAAAGTGCCTTTGACACGAGACATTTCAGAGCTCTCAAGTGGAAAATATAGCTTCCTTTAACAAATCATCCATCTAAGAGGCTTCACAATGAGCAAGTACTTTTTAAAAAGGGGATAGAAAAGTGCAAGGGAAGAAGCAAATTTTAAAGTTATTGAAAAGGATAAAACACTGTAGCCCGGCTAAATGATAATTAATGTCCCACAGAAGTGGAATGCATTAAGGTTTTGTTCTTTACCTGAGAGTTATAACAGGTAACTCAAACCAGGATCAATTTCTTAGCACTATATAACCCAGAGGTCTCCAAACTTGGCAACTTTAAGACTTGTGGACTTCAACTCCCAGAATTTTCCAGCCTGAGAGTTGATGTCTACAAGTCTTAAAGTTGCCAAATTTGGGGACCCCTGATATAACCCAACCTTTAAAGAACCCGAGAACTTAGGACATTTTCACCCAGCCTCTGTCCCTTGTCCCTCTAATCCTCTGCAGCACTTTCGGAGTCCTCCAGTTAGACAAGTGGAAAGATATAGAAGATGACAGCACTCATTCCTTCCTCCCTGTATTCGCTTTTCACCGAGAAAAACAGTAGCCGGAGCAACTAAGACGGTCAGAAGTCTGACAGTAAAGTATCATGTTGCCTTATCTGTACGAGGGAATAAAAAAATCCCACATCTACTGAGGTCCATCATTCCTGAAATAAAGCTATAAAACAAAAAGTATTTTTGCAGGATTTTTTTTTTTTTTTCTGAAGCAGGAGATAAGCCAAAATGGAATTTGCTTCAGTTTCCAATCCTGTACAAGTACTCATAGGATACAGAGATGTGATGCTGATCAGAGGTGGTATTCAGCAGGTTCTGACCAGTTCTGGAGAACTGGTAGTGGAAATTTTGAGTAGTTCAGACAACCAGCAAATATCACTTCTGACTGGCCCCGCCCCCATCTCTTCTCTGCCTCCCGAGTCCCAGCTGATTGGCTGGGTCTTCTTTTGTTGCCCTACACAGGAGAAAGGAGCTGGAAAGCAGGTTAGTGGTGTGGGAAGGAATGGGGGTTTTGCAATAACTTTCCCCTGGAGTGGGGAGGGAATGGAGATTTTAGTTTCCTTCCCCTGCCATGCCCAACAAGCCACACCCACAGAACAGGTCGTAAAAAATTTTGAACCACACCACTGGTGCTAATCTCTGATCGGTGGCCCCTTCACAGGTAGAAGCAGCTGTAGTTTGTTAGAGAAAGCTTGGATCACAACATATTTCCCAAACTAGTTGTGATTGTCTCTGCTCCTCCTTTTGAGAAAGGAGCTTAGTGATTCAAAGAAGCATAAAAGATTCTATCTTTGAGATTGGGAAGATAGATGATCAAGAAAATATAGGGGTAGAAAAAGATGTGGACTAAGTCATTTAGAAGAGGATGTGAGTCCCAAGAGAATTTTGTGAAAAGGCCAAGGTCTACACCTCTGAAAAGAATGGCAGGATGTTCAGGGATATTCGATCAGAAAGGTCGGCAGTTTGGCGTTCGAATCCCTAGCGCCACGTAACGGAGTGAGCTCCTGTTACTTGTCCCAGATTCTGCCAACCTAGCAGTTTGAAAGCATGTAAAAATGCAAGTAGAAAAATAAGGACCACTTTGTGGGAAGGTAACAGCACTCCATGTGCCTTCAGTGTTTAGTCATGCTGGCCACATGACCATGGAGATGTCTTCGGACAGCACTGGCTCTTCGGCTTTGTAACAGAGATGAGCACCGTCCTCTAGAGTTGGAAATGACTACGTATGTATGAGGGGAACCTTCAGGGACACTGGGCTTAGCCTCTAGCATTTTCACTTAAACCAGACAAATTATAATAGGGGTCCCCAACCTGTGGGCCATGGCCAAATTGCCACTGGGCCACGTGAGTAGCCAGATGGCACAGGCCTCTGCATACACCTAAGGTCCCACTTATGTGAGCATCACCACAAGAGACATGGTCAGTTGAAGCCCTACTTGCATGAGCATCATTGCAGGTGCATGAGTGTTGGCACATGGTCGCAGCCCTGTTCATGCAAGCCTTGTTGTGGGCACTTGCAGTCCCATGCAGGCAAGCCTCATTGTGCGCGTTCACGGTCCCCACTCATGCAAGTCTCACTGTGGGCCCTTGCAGCCCCACTCACACAAGTGTTGCCGCGAATGTCACAGGCTCTCACGCATGCACAGACAGGCGCACCTGCTCCTCACACAAAATCATCCTCTCTTTCCCCCCTCCCCACTGCTTTGGGCTGCCAATCTGGAAAGGTTGGGGAACTCTGATACAATGTGTGAATGATCTTGGGGAATTGCGGGCAGGGGAGAGATGCTGCCTAGGAAACAGTGGAGAAAATAAGCAGGATCTTCCAGTAATTTTTTTTTTGAAAAAAGTTTTTTTTTATATAACAAAAATAACAAATAAAACCATCTTTCAATTTTACAGTTGGGTAAATATATCTTGTGCACATAGTGATATTATTGTACATTTCTTATTTAATTATCTTCATAAACCATTCTAATCAACATTCTATATCATATTGTTCCATTATTATTTTATCTTTTAACATTATAGTTTCAGTTCTATATTATCTTTCAAAAACAAATCTTATCCTTGCTAAGTGGATCTTCCATTAACTTGGTCAAAAAAAGATCTACCCTAATGGATCAAACAATTAAAAGTAGTGGAGAAGGAAGCTTCTACTTGTGAAATTGAAAGATAAAGTAGCCTTACAATACAATACAATAGTCCTCCACTTATGACCACAAATGAGCCCAACATGTCTGTTGCTAAGCAAGACAGTCATTTTGCCACAATTGTTAAGCAAATGATTACAGCTATTAAGTGAATCTGCCCATTGACTTTGCTTTTTGGAAGCTGGGTGGGAAGTTACAAATGGTGATCGTAGGACAACGCAACTATTGTAAATACATACAAGTTGTCAAGAGCTCTAATTTTGATCATGTGGCCTTGGGGATGCTACAATGGTCATGTGAAAAACAGGTTGTAAGTCACTTTTTTTCAGTGCCAATGTAACTTTATGCCAATGTAACTAAACAAATGGTTGTCAACCCAGAACTACCTACCTGCACCGTAGAATTTGTTCTACAGGTAGTCCTCAATTTGCGGCCACAATTGAGCCCAAAATTTCTGCTACTAAGTGAGAAATTTGTTAAGTCAGTTTTGCTCCCTTTTACAGTTGTTGTTGCCACATTTGTTCAGTGAATCCCTGCAGTTGTTAAATTAGTACAATGGTTGTTAGGTGAATCTGGCTTCCCCATGGGCTTTGCTTGTCAGAAGGTGTCAAAAGGTGATTTCATGTCCCTAGGTCCCTGCAACCATCATAAATGTGAGCCAGTTGTCAAGCATCCTGTGATGACCCAGGATAGGATACAAAAGCAACAAAGTCATGAAAACAGGTGAAGTCCCTTTAATTCTTTCATCTTCTAAGCTGGCTTCAAAGCTCCAAATATCCTTGACTGGAGACAAAAGACTCCCCCACAAACAGTTGCAAAAAGGAGGAAATGCTGTTTAAGCTAAAAATATGTATAAATTATAAGTAGAAAAAAACAACACAAATCACATTGAAACAATTAAGGGAAGCAGGCAGGATAAGGGCTTGAAGACGTCCACAGTTATCAAAATATGCACACTGAGAAGGATGCCAAACTCAGGTAAGAATGGACAGATTAGAAATATTTTTCACGCTTTGTTTCCAGCCCTGGCTCATGAGCAGTCTGTCCTTTTAAATAGTTCTTACAGCTGCAGCCCATGAAGGGGATCAAGGCCCTTTCCTCCCCCGTAGACCATGCCATTCACTTTTCTCCTTTATCCTCTCCTCCCTGCATGCTCTAGGATGGAGAGGGGGATGGGCCTGGGTCCTCCTCTGACTGCCCAGCCAGCCTCTGCCCTTCCCCAGCCTCCTCCTCTGGAGCCACACTTCCACTCTCTGTTGGCTGTTCCTCTTCTCCCTTGGAGTCAGTCTCCAACAGGGGCATGACACATCCAAATATAAATCACGTGACCATGGGGATGCTGCATTGGTCATAAGTGTGAAAAATGGCCATTAAGTCACTTTTTCCAGTGCCGTTGTAACTTTGAATGGTCACTAAGTGAACTGTTGCAACTGTTGTACTTTCCAGAACAATTTTGTCTAGTCATATTTCCTGGAAAGTGTACATGGGGCGGCTCACATAATCAAAGATTCTTGGAAAGCCTTAGGTTTTATCTCCCCATATATACATACCATGTTTCTCTGAAAATACGACCTACCAGGAAATTAAATCCTAGCTTGATGTTTTACACATGTGCCCAATGTAAGCCCTACCCCCCAAATAAGACCTAATTAAGACCCTGTCCACTCCAGGGTAAAAATTAAGCTATGGTGGGGACGGGGTGGTGGAACTGCCCTACTACTTACCCTCAGACTATTGCAGCCAGGCCTCGCACACCTTAGCCCAATTCTTCTGCAGCCAGCAAAGCTTTCCTGAAGGCCTCTGGAGCCAATAACAGAACTCTGGATCCAGAGCTCTGTTATCATCTGTAGAGACGTTCAGGAAAGTCATTCTGGTCTTGCTGGCCACAAAAGAAGTTCCTAAAGGCCTCTGACAATGACAAGCAGGCAGAGGCAATGTGCGTAAGTGAGGTGAGTCAGTGAACAATATCCCTGTTAAGCCTGAAATTGACACATGCGTAGCCATTTTATTTAGCTTTATTATATATTCCTTTTCTTACTTTCTCTTTGCTGGTTATGGGGGGAAGGGTTTCAGGCTTGCCACATTCCTAAGGGGGAGGAGTGAAGATAGAGAGAGTTGTTTAGGCTAGGTGGTTCTTCTTCCCATGGGAACACGAGTGACCCTGCTGAGACCTTAGGTGGAGATTTATGACACCAGGCAATGGTGATTTACTTCTATTGGAGAATGTGACTTTTGGGGGCTTCTGTATTGAGTTCGTCTGTGAGTCAGACTTTCACAGCCGTTTCAGTTTTAAATTTGGGGCTAGCCTACTGCTGTGCCAGAATAGTTTTTTCTTCATCCTGATTGGTTGGGAGTCTTGGAGTTTGCTGTGTTCTGCTTGATTGGTGTTTCTAATATCTTCTGTCTGTTTTGTGGCTTTTTTTGTCTTGATTGGCTGGCAACATTGTGTTCCTGTATTGGAGGCTTTTAGTGCAGCTTGGCTCTGAGTAAATGGATGGCTATCATTTATTAGGAAGCTAGGTTTCATCTGGGTGCCTGGTTGGGGTGTGTTTGAGCTGGAGCTATCGGGGGGATCTGATTGTGCCCAGATGTTTGCCTGGCTTGTGGTGTGGAGTTGGTTACAAGCCCCCACCTGAACAGAACACACCCCCAACCAATCAGAACACAACCAAACCACCAACCAATCAGAACACAGCCAAACCCCCAACCAATCAGAACACAGCCAAACCCCCAACCAATGAGAACACATCCCCACCCAATCAAGTCACACCCCCACTAGCAGTTAAAAGGAAGAAGCAGCTGCAAGCTCACATTACTCCGAGAAGCACAAAGCCGAAGACACAAGCCTGAAGATGATGAATGAGACTTCATCGAAACATCGCCTAGATACTTCCAATTTTACGCGGGAGAAAACCCAAATAACCAAAGATCCATATATGTGTGTGTGTGTGTCTGTGTGTGTGTGTGTGTGTCTGTGTGTGTGTCTGTGTGTGTGATGATGGTTTTATTTTCGGGATAGCTTGGAAAGCATCTCCAAAGGTCGCCAAATAAATGTAACACTTACGATCATGGAAATGAATGCTTTCATCATCATATTCACATTATTTTGAAATCCAGTGTGTCATAATAATAAAGGTGCAAGATTAGGAGGATGGAGATCCAGATTATAATCCTCCCTTAGGCACAAATGCAGCTGGATGATGTGGGCTGGTCCTATCCTCTCAGCTGTAGATTGAGAAGTCAGAACATTGTCTACCAATATGCACAGGATCAACACAATGTATTATACTCTCTAACCTTCATTAAATTTGCCTTCATACAGCAATGATTGATTGAGGTAATAATTATAATTGTAATACGCAGTATTTAATTAATCTCACTGTTACATTAGCAACTGTGACTTTGAGTTACATATGCAAAAAAGTATTGAATCCACCTTAATAAAAAGGTACTTGCTGAATTACATAAGAAACAAAAGCTCAATTGCTCTTTGTTCAATTAAGACTAAAAAAAAAAACCCTGCAAGCAAAGAAAAATCAACCTGCAAATGGTTTAGAATGGATTGTTTATTAAAATTTGATTCTTTCCCACACAGTTGGATAATAGAAATGTTTTGAAATATTTGGCATTACTGCAAGTATCCAGAATTTTGAAAAAGGAATTATGGGAAAATGGAAAGCAAACTTGTGGGTTAATGACAATAAAATTGGAAATACAAAGATCAGGAGAGGGATTTTTTTCAATGAGATTTTCTGTCGCCATTTTTTTACCATCTTGATAATATCTTTAAGTTGTAATCTGAATAAAACAAAGAGATGAATAGTTGAAATAGATTGGGAAAAAATATTCCACTTTTATACCTGGCGGCTTGAAGCTATATGGAAAAATTAAAAAAAATGAATGTGATTGCTTTCTTCATATATAAGGAGATTCAGAGAGTATATCAAAATGGAATTTTGTTTAAATATGTGAAGATTACCAGAAAGAGAGGAACAATTGAACTGATAAAGAGATACAGTTTGAAAATGGGACTCTAACAAAAGTTTTGCTCATGGCAGAAAGCTGCATATGACTATGACAAATTGAATCAGAAAAACTCTTTGTATGCCAAAGTTAAAAATGTGTATGCAGAATTCAAATTTAAGTGGTAACAATACAATCAAAGCCATAAACACATGGCAATACCAGTAATAAGATACTCTGCTAGGGCAGTTGCCTGGACAATAGGACACATCTTGAGGAGATCTAAAACTGATGGCAATGCATCATGCATTGCCTTCATAAACTTCGGTTGATCAACTATGGCAATGTTTCTCAACTTTAAGTCACAGGGACTTCAGTGCCCAGAATTCCCCAAGCAGTCTGCCTGTACAGAGTTTGGGAATGTGGGTGGGTTGGAAATCTTAGAAGGAAATAAATAAATGCGCCAATCTCACTTCAACTCCCAGAATCCTAAAAAAGTATGGCTGGCTGGAGGATTCTGAGAGATGAAGTCCACCCATCTTAGAGTTGCCAAGGTTGAGAAACCCTGAACTATGGTTAGCACAAAAAATGCATTCCGTGGTTTCCTGAAAATAAGACAGCAATAGGAGAACACTGATTAAATAACTACATCAAGGTAAGCGAAGAGCAAATGCCCATCAAAGAGAAAATGTTGCTCGAAGAAATCATTCTGAAAGTAGCAGAAGCAAAACAGGATCATAAAAGATGTTTAAAAGTCAGAAAGCTGTCCAAAAAATTGGAGAAGTAAACCACTTAATGATAAATATATAAAAGAAACTGAAGGTAAAGGGAACAAACCAAAAACTAGCAGTGGTTACAAGAGAAAGAAGACCAACCCTAGCTTGGATTGATTAGAACAGGGGTGTCAAGCTCGCAGCCCACAGGCAAGATGCATTGCATGCTGTCCCCCCACCCCCATTTTAGCAAAGGGGGGGAAAGTCGTGATATGTCATGTGATGACAACGTGATGCCACGAGTTTGGCACCCCTGGATTGAAAGAAAGCATTTGATTCCGTGTCACATGATTGGATGATCAAGTGCCTAGAAATAACAGGGGTGAATAGAAACTGGCAAAGATCTGGTGGAAGAATTATTCTTCTGGGTTCAGTTCCAAGTGGGGAAAAAGACACTGGAAACATGGAGGGTGTTTGGAAAGATGGTTTAATGGTGAAGCAGAACCACATGGCTTGAAGCTCCAAAGAAGGATGATCACATGCTCCAAGGTGAAGAAAAGAGAAGAAAAGGCTAGGTGCTGAGAGTGTCTGGGTTTTATAACCTTTGTTGGGATTTGAATTGGAGCTTGTATTCTGACTGGTTGTCAGACTCCCATGGGGCCATCCAGGAGCAACCCTGTAGGCTGTCCTGAGTTCCAGGCTTGGTTGACCCTTGCTGGATGATGATGCACTGAAAGGGCTTTTGAGCTATTGCTATAGCTTTACCTGGAGATCTTTGTTATGTAAAGTATTCTGGCCCAGGCCTTAATGGCCCATCCATTAACAAAGGTGGGGGTGAGCTTCTGCTTCTAAGGTGAGTTTCTGCTTCTGAGTTTCTACTCTTTTGGGGGGAAATATTCTGCCTTTTTAATATTTCCTGGGATATTTCATTTTTCTAGGAAAGGTGTGGGTGCTAACTTCCTACAGATCAATGGCAAATGAAAGACACAATAGTTGCTAGTCAATAGTGGTAGACTGGAGAGGTTGATATTAAGAGAGGAATCTTTCAAGGAGGTTCACTATCAACACTACGATTTATCGTTGCACTGATTTCTCTGCCAACAATTCTGAACATGTCAAACCAAGACTATCAAACATCAAAAACATCTGCCAGGCTATCCAATTTCTCTACATGGATGATCTGAAACACCCTCTGAAATGGGATTGCTGCTCAACACTGTCCATTTATATACCATTTATATAGTCAAGATAATGCAATGGAGTTGGACTAGACAAACATTCCACTCTTACCAACACAAGAGGAAATGGTGAAAATTGAAGGAATCCTATGGAAAAAACATCTAAAAATGGATGAAGAAGAGTACTACAATTCTTCAAGCTGACACCAAGGACAAGTCAAGAAAAAGTTAGAAAGGTGGAAGTGAATAAAATCATAAGAGCAAAGAAAACCTTAAAGTCCAAACTCAGTGGAGGACATGCCATTAAAGCAATTAACATCAGGACAATTCCAGTCATTAGATACAAGGCTGAATTAATGGATGGACTTAAGCAGACTTAAGTCCTGCATAGGAAGATAACAATGACATTGAACTATGTCCCTAATTCATGAAGCGATGTTGTCAGACTCTACTTACCAAGGAAAGTAGGTGAGTGTGGAATGGTGCAAGTATATCAAACAGTTGAAGGACAAAAAGAGGGATTGGAAGAATATCTGAAGGACAATGAAGAACATGCATTGAAGCTAGTATACCATGAAGGCTTACTGAATACTAGAGAGACCAAACTGACTTACAGTACAAGAAAGACCAAATGAAGAATAGAAAAGAAATATGGCAAAGCCAAGTATTACATGATCATTCTACTTTTTTACTTAGTTTATTCAGTAGAATGGGTGGGGGTGGCAAAAAAGCAACAAAAAAAGCCAAACCCACCCGGTCACATGGCCACACCCACCAAGCCACGCCCACAGAACCAGTAGTAAAAAAATTTGAATCCCACCATTGAATTGTATGGATGTGAAAAGCTGGATTTCACTCGATGTTTTGAGTTAAATCTTTGGTGCAGGTTCCTTGAATGGTTTCTGCATCAGATACAAAGAGCCCTAGTCATTAATTTATGCGCTATACACAGGACCACTGAATACAGAATCATGTGATTCTTTACCACAAGTATAGGAAATATAATACCAAATTCAAAATGAGAATTGTTTGTTTTTAAACACATAAAATTTGAATCGTTTGTAGATGAAAAAAGGGATCCAGCTTCAGCCTCATAAGTCATCATCACATTGTTGGAATTATAGTCTCAGTTTCTAACCCTTGAGGTTAAACATCTGCACTATCCCTGAATCTTGCTGACTTAAAGCTCCGGTTCTTAGGTTACAGTCTCTGCGGGAGTATGATTTTTCTCCATGACAAAAATCTGAAAAGACTTTTCCTTTTCTCAAGAAAGTACTGATATGTGTACTTTGTTCGAAGACGCCCAAGAACTCCAAGAAACTAATTAAAAATGAGATTTACTAAGCACATGTATATGTGTCAAAATACAGCAAAGGCTGTCATCTGCCCAAAGCTTGCTTTTTTTTTTTTTTTTGCAAAAGCCTGTACCAATTCTGTCTACTTCGTATTGTGTGCCCTGCCCCTGTCAGAGTTTGAATTCGAGGAGGAAAACGAGCAGCTGACAGGGAATGGGAGGCCCGGCAATCCATTGTGCCACGTGAATCAACTGAGCTGAAAAACGTGGAACTATAGGGCAGGATAGGGTGGGGCTGGGTGGGTGGGACCAGCTGATCACCAGAACAACAGGATCACTAGAACCTGTCCGAGCCGGCAGCAGCCCAGCACTGCGAGAAGGTCAGGTAGTCTCATCTGTTTTGATAAGAGGCACCATTTCTATTCAACTGTGTACCTGAACTGTTCTTTTACTGGGTACTGGCGCACCCAGCCTGGTTTTTCACATTGGCAAGTTTAATGATCCTATGGGTTTAATATATCAAAGCTGAAAATCCTTTTCCCTTCACTGATTGCATAAGCCACTGAGGCTTTAAAAACTTTGAGGGATGAATGCTATATGTAAAGAGTTGAAAAGAGGACATACAATAGCAACGGCGCAGAAGGCTCCCATGAGTCAAGCAAAGCAAAAGGTTCAAACATTTCTGTTTATATAACTCCGATACAGCTTAAGTAATTATTTGCATGGAGATATGAAAATCTTTCTGTGTTCTTCTCTTTAGCATATTTCTGTTTAACTGAATAAACACGGGGGGAAAGTCCACTGCTTATAAGAACTTGAAAAGGATTCTGCTGGAATAGAGTTAGGACCATCTGGTTCAGCATTCTGTGTCATATACTTGCCAAATAAATGAACATGGTTTACTTCATTGGCTCGGTGAAGTTGAGAGGCAGCATCAAGAGCTGCACTAAAGTGCTACAGCCTATTACCCGTTCTACAAATCCTGCTCGTTTTTTATTCTGGGTCCTTCCCATTGGTGGGATTCAAAAGTTCCCACCACTGGTTCTGTGGGCGTGGCTTGGTGGGCTTGGCTGCAGGGGTGGGATCGCGTGACTCGCGCGACTCAGGCAATCGCGCATGCGTCCATCAAACGTGCACTTTGCACAAACGTTAAAACAGTAAAAACTAAGCTGCTGTGTCTCTCAGCTGTTTAGCACAGAAACCGGCTCTGCTGCACCAAACAACTGAGAAGTTAAAAAGGACCTAGGAGCAGGGAACGGCGGGTGGGCCCAACTGCAGAGCGTTGGAGAGACTCAGAGGGAACCAGTTCCCTGCCAGCTGATCTTTGGTGGTACTGGTACACCAGAACTGGGCCGAATCAGTAGGATACCATCACTGGTCCTTCCCTTCTGTTCCCAACATTGGTAAAATTTATTTCATGTCTTGTAATATTCTGTCTCATCCTTATTTTTCAGTTCCAGAGTCAGTCTATCCATTTCAGCACATGTCAATATCTTCTTTATCACCTCACCTTCATCGGGAATTTCTCTATCTTTCAATTTTTGAGCAAAAGTCATTCTTGCTACCATGATAATGTGTACTATTAAATAGGTCTCCTCCTTATTCTCTTTATCCTACTCTTTGCCCTCCTCTCGGTCATAATTCCAAGTGAAAATAATTCTGGTTTGCAATCTATTTTCTGTCCTGTCATCTCCTCTAACCACATCTGAATTATGTCAAAACTCCTGTGGTTTTTTTTTTTTACAAGACCATTTAGTTGAAACTCTTGAAGGGGAATAGTAAAAGCATGTTCTCTGTAGCCCCCATTAGAAATCTGCTTTGTTGGGAGAAGGAAAAGTCAGTAGAAAAACTTCACAGTATCCTCTAGCAGTATACTAGATGTGAATTCATTCTGCCAAGGGAACATGTCTTCTCTTCTCTTCACGACACATGACTCTATGTACTTTTCATAACAGTGTATGAAATAATTTAGTCTTTTTACTAAAGTATAATTGTTGCTTCAGTATTATCAGTTCAGTATAATTGAGTGAAATATGCGGTCATATTTACTGACAGATCACATTATTTTGGTGCCTATTTTTCTTTAACCCTCTATTTATCCAGTGCTTCTTTCATATTTTAATTATCTTTCAGAATTCAGAATTTTTCAGAAAAAGATCAGAGGGCCACAATAGCTGCAAGTACACATTCTGTAACTCTTACCCAAATAACAAGATTTTAAATTTGCTTTTAAAATACTTTTTAAAAAGTTCTCTTCTTCCATCTTCCTTTAGAGAAGTGACATAACAGGAATATGAATTTTCACAGCTCCATATACTTTTAATAAAATTTTGGCTGCCAGGATCCTTTGATATGCTTTGAATTTTTCACCAAACTTTTAATTGGCAGAAATGTTTAAACTACCATAGTCCTAATTGTTGAAATATTAGTGAAATACTACTTAAGCTAAATTTATTACATTATAACATTATCAAAACTGTAGAAATACAGACTCTCTGGAGATTATGTAAAACTTGACTGGTATACACTTGACTATATGTTTCAAAATGCCACATTTAAATTTTTCAAAGTTATAAAAATGTTTTCTATATACATGGAATGGAATGGCATATGCAAATGAACATCCAAGTTATGCAAAGCTTAGGTTACTGGAGGCTTTCCAGAACTAAATAGTTACATAAGTCAGATAAGCACAATAAGAAAAATACATCTCTGATTATGCAGGAGGTTTGTTCCAGTTGCAAAATCAAATGCTTCGTACAGTAGAAAGGCAATGATTTATTAGTATTAGGTGCTACATCCTTGTGGTAATTTACTTAGAGTCAACATATAGTGATCTTCATTACATTAACACTATTGTTCTCTAATGTTAATGATGCTTTAAGTATGTACTTCACTCAATTTTAGGAATATTTTAATGGTTTTTCTATACCTTACGAAAAAGTCTATTTTAGTGACTAATGGACTTTAGTGACCGAAAGTACATTTCTTACACATTTTATTGAGTAATGAGATACAGAAACAAAGAAGGGTAAACTAGAACACTTCTTCACCAATCTTCTTTCATATCTTTCCTTCACTTTGCCATACTTTACTTCTTTTTTTATTTCTAAAACTTATGAAGATCAGTTACAGGCATTGGTTATGTCTCATTTAATAAAATGAAGGATTAGGGGTTACATGATTGCAGTGTTCCAATATTTGAGGGGCTGCCACAAAGAAGATGGATCAACCTATTCTTCAAAGCACCTGAAGACAAGACAAGAAGCAATGGTTGGAAACTAATCAAGGAGAGAACCAACCTAGAACTAAGGAGAAATTTTCTGACAGAACAATTCGTCAATGGAATGATTTGCCTCATAAATTGTGGGTGCTCCAATACTGAAGGTTTTTAAGAAGAGAGTGGACAACTATTTGTCTGATATGGTATAGTTTTTCTATATGAGCAGAGAGATGGCTTAGAAGACCTCTAAAGTCCCTACCAACTCTGTTATTTTGTTATTCTCTATGCTTACATCTCAAACTGCCAGCTCTCCTAGGGTCCAGGAGAGACCACTGAAGCTATGGAGCCATTATACATAATGGCTCAATTTCACTTCTCAAAAAGTTTTTTTTAAAATGCCTCTTCCTAATGAATTAAAATATGAATTTGGTATGAGAGGTTCACCAGGCTCCAAGTCAGTAATTGTGTACAATGTGGAGCAAAATAATTGTTTTGTTATTATCATATCTACTTGCTACTTCAATTCACCAGTCAGAACACCAGTTGTTGGGTGTGCTACATCAGGAGACAGCGTTAATTTCTTCTTTGTGGATTTTCCAACCATATTTAGTTTGTTCTCTAGAAAACCGAATACTGGATTTTAATCCATCAACATTCTTCTTCTTATATTGCCAGAGATGTGACCAACTGTTTCTTCCTTGATATGACATTCTTTGCGTAATCTCCTGAAACTTTCTTATTTATCTCATAATGAATTATTTGCCATCTTTATATATGTGGTCTAAGTGACTAACTACAAGAAAAATGATAGCAAGCTCAGGAAAAAGAATCTGTATTAGGAGTAGACAAAATGTGAGACTGGTGAGCCTTGACATCAAAATCTTGCTAAAGATAAACCCCAGTCTGCATTATCCTGGGTAATCCTTAATATGGCCTAGACTCATATGGGGAAAATTTTTCTCATAGGGAATTTTTTAGAATGTGCCTGTTTAGAATGTGAGTACAAATGTAATTCATGCATGCACTTCCATGGGAAAAAATATTTGTGTTTTGAGTGATGGCATAGAAATCTCATTAATAAAATAAAACAATACTAATGGTTTCAAATATTGTCTGCCTCTTCTCCAGCATCTACTTTATAATGTCGGATAATCCAGTTACGTATTTTTTTAAAAAAAGGAAAAATAAGTGCAGAGCTCTTTGTTGTTTTTATATTTTTGTGCTGAAGTTTTAAATTATTGCTACAGTAGTGCCACTTTATAATCTTTTTAAAAAGAAAGAAAAAAAGCAAAGTATGCTTGATGAGTGGCGTACTAATGTACCACAGGCATTGTGTGAGTCTTCTTTCTGAGTTAAACATTTGAATTTAACTAGACGGAAATTGGTAAACTCATCCATTCAGAGTTAAAATCCTTTCCGATTAAGATGATCTATGCATTTAATAAACTATCGGTCCCCGTTATTACAGAGTGATCATTCACCAATGTTTATGAGAGTTTCTTTCTCTCTCAGCTACAATCATCTTTTTCTGATTTCTCTGTCAGTGACTATTTATCCTCAACTGCATAAAAGCATAAGTACAATAGGAGACCAATGTCAAGATAGCAGCCTCAGAAAGCTCCCTATAGTACACTACTGGCCTTTAATATTTTATGGACCTATATGTAACTGCTGAATTATTCAGATGCCCTCTTTTTCCACAACATAATCTCTCTTTTATAAGGGCTTTTGTCAAACAAGACCGAAATGTGATCTTCTACTGAAAATCTGATATTGCATTAAGTGGTTGCAGATGAGCTGAAATGGAACTGACAACCATATTCAGAGTATTATCGTAATTACAGGCCCATTACCTCAGCTGAGAAATAGATGCAATGTAATGAATAAAATGTGTTGACCTTTTTAAAAATATATATATATCCAAAACTAAATAAAAAGACAATCTTGTTGAAAGAAATACACTTAAATGTCTTAAACCTGATTCAATGGAACCTCCAGTCATGACTGTAATTCATTCCCTAACTTCGGTCATGACCTGATCTGGTCGGAAGCGAGACTGCGCATATACTTACAAAAAAAATGGCGCTGAAGGAGAAATCAGTGCAGAAAGGGAATTTGCCGCAGAAAGGGAATTTGTTTATTCGCCACCCGATTTTTAAATCATGACCTGATACAAAAATGTTGTGGATTTTTTGGCTGGAACCTGATTTGGTTGCACTCAGAAGTGTTCGCAACCCAAGGTTCAACTGTAATTTACTGTGTATTTTGCTTTTCCATGTATTTGCATGCTTTTTTCCCTCCTCCTCCTCCTCCTTTTCTGTTTTGCCTGCTTTGATCTTATAATATTTTCACTTGAAACATGTCTGGGAAGAAAAACTTCCTGTGGTGGCCATGGTGAGCTAATCACCTGCTCATTAGCAGAACAAGGAAATCACAGCTAGGAAAACCTCTCTGGAAGTAGGAGATATCATAGAGATTATACATATAACTTCAGAGAGCCACTCCTTATGGAAACAAAGTTTCGTGGCTGAGAGTCGGGATTTCATCAATCTCATAATTGCAAAGCAACCTTTTATGGATACAGGTAGTGTTGACTTACAATAGTTTGTTTAGTGGCCATTTGAAGTTACAACAGCATTGAAATAAGTGACTTATGGTCATTTTTCAGACTTACGACCATTGTAGAATCCCCATGCATGAATAAAATTCAGACACTTGGCAACTGGGATGTATTTATGATGGTTGCAGTGTCCTGGGGTCATGTGATCACCTTTTGCAACCTTCTGACAAGGAAAGTCAATGGGGAAGCCAGATTCACTTAATAACCTTTTAACTAACTTAATAACTCAGTGACTCATTCAGAGGTGGGATTCTACCGGTTCGGACCAGTTCGGACTAAATTGGGTGAACCCCTTGCTCCGAAGATCAGCTTTATCTGAACCGGTTCGCTGCAATGAGCATGTGGGCCCATCCGCCTGCCCCTTCTGTTTCCTGTCCTTTACTTCCTTTGTTTAGAGCACAGCTGATTCATGTGGCAAAATGGTTTGCCGCGCCTCAGCTGTTTTCTTCACAGAGACTTCTGTAGAAGGTAAGTATTATTGCTGTTTGAAATGTGAAGTGTGCGATCACCGAACCGGTTGTTGTACCAGTGGAATCCCATCCCTGGATTCACTTAACAACTGTGGAAAGAAAGGTTGTAAAATAGGGCAAAACTCAACTGTCTCAACATAAAGCAACAGAAATTTTGGGCTCAATTGTGGCCATAAATTGAGGACTACTTGGATTAAGCACAGAAAAGCCCATTTCTTAATCACTTTTTTGTATTTTTTTCTTGCATATGGAAAAGATTAAAACCCTTCACACCAAGAAAGTATTAGTATATTCATTGGTGCATTCTCTTCTTCTTAAAGGTATAAAATTGATTTTAAAAGTTTTGAAAATATATGCTTTGGGGACTATGAAGCAAAACCGTACTTGGATATGGATTTTAGAAAGTTAACAACAGATTAAGGTACCAGAGGAACTCAAAATTATATTCTCGAGTTCTTTAAGAAATTGTCTCATGGGAAAATGATGCTCATCTTTGTGCTTTCATGATAAGGAGACCTTGAAGACTGAAGACTAGAGGGAGCCAAAGGATAAGGATAAAAAAAATGGAGCAGAAATCTTTATTGCAAATTTTTTTTAATAAGATACTTAACGAAATGGATGAACATATTGACAAATGGACAGAACATATTGCAATGAAGTTGTAGAAGAAAAACAATTGGATTTTGTGAAACCAATTTGAAAGGGGATCTAAATATCCAACATTCAGTGGTGAAATGCAAGGTCCTATAAAAAAAATGGCAGGAAAACCCAAATGTACGGGTACAGAATAGGGAGTAACTGGCTCAACAGCATATCTGTGAGAGGAATCATACAGTCCCTAATCTCCTCCCTTTGGCTTAATGTTAAAGGCTACGTGTAATCAAAATCATTAATCCCCCAAAGTACATACACTTTCATAAATGATGAAAAATGTTTTTTTAAACCCAGTAGATCTAGAGATAGCCTTTATTAATTTTTATCATTTCTGAATAATTATTCATTAAACATTGGATCCCATTTTAGTGGAGAGGAAGTCAGTCCCCACACATTTTCTTCCTGGGGGCCATGGCGGGGGGAGCATTTCTCTGCAAATGTGAATTTAATCCACATCTATGGCTTAATCAATCAATGGACAAATCAGTTTATTTTTTTCCCATACATATGTTAGATTGATCAGTAAGACAGCTAGGCACAAGTAACCCTCCAGTCTTTAAGCCTTCTAAACCTAAGTAACCAATCCAAATCTTTATATTCAAAATCCAGAAAAAGATCTGGAGTTTTGTTCTGAGCCTGGAATAAAATGGGAACATTTTGAACCATTTTGTTTCTTGTGTTCTACTGAAAAAAAAATCATGTAGCCAAGGAGAACTTACAGAATGTGTTAATCAGTAAAATAGCATAGATTCAACTCCTCTTATCACAAGTAGGAAAAATATAGGATGGAGTAGAGATGATGTAGAGTCAGTCAAATATGTCTCTTACTCAGAACCATTATATATGGCTTTGTGTGTCCTAGTGGACCAACACTTGGGTAGAAGTCAGCAGTGTTGTAGTTGCCAAAAAAGCCAACGCAGTCCTAAAGAGAGGGATCATGGAAAGTGATAGTACTGCTCTATACTGCACTAGCGAGGCTGCACTTAAATATTGTTTTCAAGTTCTGATCACCATAATACAAAAAAAGAGTCTGAGGTCCTAGAAAAAGTGCAGAGAAGAGCAATAACAATAAGTGGTCTGGAGGCTAAATCATATGATGGCTAAACCATATAAGGGAACTAGATATGTTAAGCCGAATCAAGAAAAGGCTTACACTATAGCCATCTTCCAATATTTGAAAGGATATCACAGGAAAGAGGGGATCGATTTATTCTCCAAAATCCCTGAAGGCAAGACAAGAAGCAATGGGTAGAAGCTCATCAAAGGGGATGAGAAGCTCAAACTAAGGAGAAATTTCCTGACCATGAGAACGATTAATTAATGGAACAGCTTGTCTCCAGGAGTTATAGATGTTCTATCACAGAAGGTTTTCGAGAAAAGAGTGGATAACCATTTGTCCAGGATAGAATAAGGACTTCTGTCTTGGCCAGCGGGTTGGACTACAGGATCTCCAAGGTCCCTTCCATCCCTCTGATTCTATGAAATATAACACAAATGGAAAAAAAATAGATGACTCATCCCCTAACAGAGATGTACAGATATTAAATCAGTCAACTCATTTGTATAAGTTCTTTTTATTGAATATGCAAAAGAGCTCTGTTAAGGTTTTGAAAGACTTTATGAGAATTTATAAGCAAAGGTTAACGTTTACATACTGGACTTAAAAAACAAATTCTTTAAAGCTTTGAAAATATTTCCATCTGCACTGAAATATAGGTGAACAGCAGGTTAGCTCTGGGATTTTCTTTAAAGAGGTTAAAGAATATTTCTAAAACTTCAGGGAAAGAATACAAGGTTAGCCTATTTGACCAAGCTTAAGGAAGATGTTAGTTATATTTGGTTGCCCTTACTGGACTTTTGCTAAGAAGGAGTGATTGATGTACCATTTTATTTTATTTTTTTAAATTAAGCTATGGAGAGAAGAGAGATTATGTTGTATTTAGAGATTGTGATAGACTACTAAAATTGTTTTTACTTGTTGGGTTGAAGAGATAAGTTACCTTTTATCATTTTTTTCTTTTGTCTTTCTCATACTTTCTTTTCTTTTGTACTTTTCTGTTTATATTTTGTGTAGTTGGTATTAGCTTTTATTCTTTTCATTTATAATCCTTAATGAACATATTTGAAAGAAAAAGAAGCATGTCTAGGAGAAAAAAAGATTTTCAGCAAAGATAAGACCCTGCAGTTTTTGTGGCAAGTGGTTTGTCATTTCTTCTTTCCTAAGTCTGAAAGAAAATGACTTGTCTGCTGATTTTGTGTCTTAAACAGAGTAGAATTCATGGTCTCTCAATTCTAGTGTGATGCCTTAACCATTACACTAAGTCAATTGCCACACAGGCACTATTTTGTTAGTGTCTATTATGTCACTCTTCTATGAGAAAACCAATGGAAAAATAAATGTACCCAAGAAATTTCAGAAGAGAAAAAAAATTATCAAAGATTTATCAAAAAAAGTGAAAGAGTATGTGACCAGTGCATGACAAGTGGCACAAATAAGGCAACATTAAGAACAATTAGAATAAATGCTGAGAAATGAAGGACTAGAGGTCAGAGGTGCTATTCAACCAGTCCGCACCTATTCAGGCAAACCAGTAGCAGTTATTTGGCATGGGTTGCCAAACCAGTGGCAATCCCTGACTGGCTATGCCCCCAACCCGGTCGCCCGGTTGCTCACTTGCAATCGCTCTCCTAGCTTTCTGTTCCCCACATCCTCTTTCTCCCCGGGGGAAAAGGAAGAAAGGCATGGACGCTGCAAGTATCACTTTCCCCATGTGAGTTAAAGTGTCGGGAGTGAGAAGGAGTGCGGTCTGACAGAGGGGGTGGGGGAATCCACTCAAACCTTGGAGAAATTTAAAGGAGCTGCTTCCAAAATGCTCGTCTGTTAGCTCTTTGTGTGTGTGTGTGTGTGTGTGTGTGTGTGTGTGTATGAGAGAGAAAGAAAGAAAGAAAAAAAGGAAAGAAAGAAAGAAAGAAAGAAAGAAAGAAAGAAAGAAAGAAAGAAGAAGGTAGAGAAACAAAGAAAAAAAATAGGAAGAGAGAGAGAGAGAGATAATACTCTGTGCTATTATTTTTAATTGTTCCATTATTTATCATGTGTTAATATTTTACACTGTCCCTGTACCTAGAGTGATTTTTCTGCCTTTCTTTTGCCCAGGGCTACCACATATTTTTCAAGGTTTACATGCATTCTTTGTCAATAGTCCAGAGCATAAAATACACATGTGTTTAACAAGAGTTGAAAGGGACCTTGGAGGTCTTCTAGTCCAACCCCTAGCTCAGGCAAGAAAACTGAGGATGCCAAACTCTAGTAGAAATCCTGGGAAAGGTGTCAGAATGATACTTAGAAGGGACCTTGGGGTGAACCCTATACCATTTCAGAGAAATGCCTGTCCAGTCTTTTCTTAAAAATTTCTACTGATTGAGCACCCAGAACTTCTGGAGACAGGCAGTTCCACTGGTTAATTGTTCTCACTCACAGGAAGTTTCTCCTTAGTTTTAGGTTGCTTCTCTCTGTTCAGTTTCCATCCATTGCTTCTTGTTTTGCCTTCTGCTTCTTTGGAAAATTGTCCCCCTTTCTTTGTGGCAGCCCCTTAAAGCCTGTTGCCTATCACACGCTTGAGTAAAGCGTGTGAGCCATTTCCTCCTTTCAGTGGTCCATGAAAGTACATCTATAGTATGCAGATAATAAAGTCAAAAAAGGTGAACAACATTTTTACAGACCTATAGATAAGTTGAGGCTGGGTGACAAGGAATGGCTGGGAGAGGAGGGGCCAGGTGAGGCACCCCTTGATATGAGTGACATTGAGTTGGCCACGCCCACCCAGTCACATGACCACCAAGCCATGCCTACCCGGTCACATGACCACCAAGCATGCCCACCCAGTCACATGACCACTAAGCCACACCCACCCAGTCACATGACCACAAGCCATGCCCACCAAATAAGCCACGCCCACAGAACCGATAGTAAAAAAAAATGAATTCCACCACTGCTAGAGGTGACATGATAGAAGTGTTCCAATATCTCAGAGGCTGCCACAAAGAAGACGGGGGGCTTCAACTTGTTCTCCAAAGCACCTGAAGGCAGGGTGCTATGGATGGAAACTGATCAAGGAGAGAAGCAACCTAGAACTAAGAAGGAATTTCCTGACAGGTAGAACAATTAATCAATGGAACAACTTGCCTCCAGAAGTTGTGAATGCTCCAACACTGGAAGCTTTTAAAAAGACATTAGACAGCCATTTGTCTGAAATGGTTGGACTAAAAGACCACCAAGGTCCCTTCTAACTCTATTATTCTGTAAAAAAGCAAATATTTTGACAAGGACAAAATAAAGAGCTTAGAATGCCCATTAGTAAAAGACATAAAAATCAGAACTGAAGAGGTAGGAGCATTTGTTAAGCATTTGAATTGAAGACAAAGAAGAGATTAGGGCCACTTTTCTCACAATAAGAAAGAAAAGCTTTAGCAATATATGAAAATCTCTGGGGGAAAAAGCTGGAAGTCTTGAAACATACCCTCTTTAATTGTCCTAATATTTATTAAGAGTATTGTGTTTGGTAAATTTTTAGTTACAAATGTGTTTCCATTCTTGAATAGCTTCTCCCTAACCCTATTTTTCTAATAACCCTGTTATTCATATTCTGTTATTTTGCATTGCATGAGAGCTTTGGGGAACACAATGGTTGAGTTACATAAAAACTATTATATTAAAATCCTGTACATGAATTCTAATTTTCCGATAACAAAAAGTAAATTTACCTTAGCAAGTCTCTTTGAAAGCCATATATAATGGTTCTGAGTAAGAGACATATTTGACTGACTCTACATCATCTCTACTCTATCCTATATTTTTCCTACTTGTGATAAGAGGAGTTGAATCTATGCTATTTTACTGATTGACACATTCTGTAAGTTCTCCTTGGCTACATGATTTTTTTTTCAGTAGAACACAAGAAACAAAATGGTTCAAACTGTTCCCATTTTATTCCAGGCTCAGAACAAAACTCCAGATCTTTTTCTGGATTTTGAATATAAAGATTTGGATTGGTTACTCAGGTTTAGAAGGCTTCAGACTGGAGGGTTACTTGTGCCTAGCTGTCTTACTGATCAATCTAACATATGTACGGGAAAAAAATTAACTGATTTGTCCATTGATTGATTAAGCCATAGATGTGGATTAAATTCACATTTGCAGAGAAATGCTCCCCCCCCACACAGCCCCCAGGAAGAAAATGTGTGGGGACTGACTTCCTCTCCACTAAAATGGGATCCAATGTTTAATGAATAATGATTCAGAAATGATAAAAATTAATAAAGGCTATCTCTAGATCTACTGGGTTTAAAAAATCATTTTTCATCATTTATGAATGTGTATGTACTTTTGGGGATTAATGATTTTGATTATACATAGCTTTTAACATTAAGTCAAAGGGAGAAGATTAGGGACTGTATGATTAACTGTAACTGAATGTAGTCAGATTAAAAGTTCAACTCCTAGAGAGTTGAAATAAAGAGAGAGGAGGAGAAGGGAGGAAGATGAGAGGAAGAGTTGAGGTGAGATGAGGTGAGGTGAGGAGAGGGGGAGGGAGGAGAGGAAGAGCTGAGGGGTGATGAGGGGAGGGGAGAGGAAGGGAGAAGAGGAAGAGCTGAGGTGAAGAGAGGAGAGGAGAATCTGAGATCAAGCTTGATAATAGCTTGATAATAATGTCTTAGCTCTAGGAAGATATTTACATTCAACATAAAGAATTGAGTTGGTTCATTTAAGATATCCTAACATTCAGCTGAGAGCCAGTTTGGTGCAGTTGTTAGGGTGCCCGTCTAGAAACCAAGAGACCTATGAGTTCTAGTTTGCTTTAAATAGCTAACTGGGTGACCTTGGGCCAGCCTCTCTCTCCTTCTACTCTACAAAGCAAGCAATGGCAAATGAAATCTTGCCAAGAAAATTGCAGGGACTTTTCCACACAGTCACCAAGAGCTAAGCTGACTTGAAGGCACACACACACACACACACACACACTTCACGCACTCCACCAAGTTTTGGACCTTGGGGAAGGAGCCTCTAGAACAAAAACCTTTTGCCACAAGCACCATGCCTTTAGATCTCTACCAGATACTAATGATGTATTTATTGATTGTACTTAGTGATATGTGTTTTAATCCTATGTTCCGACAAATATATTATGCATCAATCTCCAATGTTAAAACATGTACATAAATTAGAATGTATGTGTTTGAGGGCAGTTTCTTCTAACAAACAATATATACACAACTGATTCTGCTATATAGATGATAAATATAGATGTATATAGGAGATATATACAGTTCTAGACTGAACAGTTTTAGCAGAGAAAGGATGGATGAAACAAAATTCTCCCTCACCAATACTTGTGCACAACAATCCTTTTTAATAATGTGCAGTTGATTTTCAAAAAGTAGATGTTATTGCACTGTACTCCTATGTCCTATATTTATTATTGTTTATTTAATTTGTATCCCACATTTATTATTTTTACAAATAACTCAAGGTGGTGAAACACACAGCTTCCACTTCCTACCCCTGTGAGGTAAATTGGGATGAGAGAGAGCTTCCATGGCTGGGGCAGAACTTCAATTCATGGTCTCCTGCTTCCTAGCTGGAGCCTTAACCGCTACCTCAAACTGGCACCCATAATATAAACACAGATGTTTCCACAAAACATCTCTCAGAGTCTCCAAATCTGAGTAAAAATGGGGGCTGGGGAAATCTGTCTGAGTTTTTGGAGGATCTTTATTATCTATATTTTAAGAAGTTGACACAGAAGAGAAATGTGTCACACTAGGCTTACCTTGATGTGGAAAACTTCTCAGACACTTTTTGACATACACTGAAGGGAAAGCGGATCATTTGGGAAACATAAATATTTTCAAATAATACTAGGTTGCACATTATTTCACCTCTATTGCCATGCTTTTACCCCACACAAATAATCCTTTTTAATTCTTTTATTCCTGTATTTCATTGGCTACAGGCTTTTGGTTTGCATAAATAAGGGTAAATGGCTTCCCCCCCCCCCCACTGAACTGGTAATTAAGTGATAGGTATATGACTCCTGCCACTCTCTTAAAAGGTATTTATATGAGCCACAAAAAGATAGTTTTTTTTTTTGCTAAGTGCTATCTGTTTCTACATAACTCAATCTACATAGAAGTTCTATTTAGAAATGTTTTAAAGATACTCTAATGGTATCTACTTAGACTTACCTGGAATTTTCTAAACAGATAGAGAAAAGAAAACTATGCAATGAGATACAGCTGCCTTTCAAACAGCTTGCTTGCAACTCAATATAATTTTTGGCCTTGAAAACGTTTCTGTTAAGAATCCTTCACACCAATATTTTTAAAACTCTGGGCGAAGTCCATGCCATCTCTCCAATACCAGAGATGATATAAAGGCTATCTCTTCTCTAAGGAGAGAAGCAACCTTAGAAGAAAGAAGACATTTCCTAACAGTGAGAACAATCAACCAGTGGAACGTCTTGCCTTCAAAAGTTGTGGGAGCTTCATCATTGGAGAAGTTTAAGAAGAGACTGGACAGCCATTTGTCTGGAATGGCATAGGGCCTCCGGCTTGAGCAGGGGGCTGGACTAGAAGACCTCCAATGTCCCTTCCAACTCTGTTATTCTGTTATATATGTAGCTCAGAGCTAAATTATGAGGTTGTTGCTCTTCTCTGAGTTCAGTTGATAACATCCTCAGTGCGACTGATTGTATTGTTTTGGACTTCATTGTTTTAACACCAGGCAAGCAATCAAGCAGAAAACAGTACCCCAATCAAGAAACTACCGAAGGCAAAACTACATTTCTACCAAAATGGGCAGGACAAGCTACTGTATATAAACAGGGAACAACCTCCACTCACTTGATGATGTTACCTAATGAAATATCTCAAGCAAATATCTCAAGCTCAGAGAACACCAAGGACTCCACAGGCAGGGGTTTACTGCATCTGCAGTGGGCTGTAGCTAGCATACAGACATCACATATATTATATAGCAGGGGTCTCCAACCTTGGCAACTTTAAGATTTATGGACTTGAACTCCCAGAGTTCCTCAGCCAGCAAAGCTAGCTGAGGAATTCTGGGAGTTGAAGTCCACAAGTCTTAAAATTGCCATGGCTGGAGACCCCTGTTCTATAAGAACCATATAGATAATACAACCAGAGGTGGTATTCAGCAGATTCTGACCAGTTCTGGAGAACCGGTAGTGGAAATTTTGAATAGTTCGGAGAACCGGCAAATACCACCTCTGACTGGCTCTATTCTCTGCCTCCCGAGTCCCAGCTGATCGGCTGGGTTTTCTTTGTTGCTCTGCACAGGAGAACGGAGCTGGAAAGGAGGTTAATGGGATGGGGAAGGAATGGTATTTTGCAGCAACACGCCTACCAAGCCATGCCCATCAAACCATGCCATGCCCATCAAACCACACCAATAGAACCAGTAGTAAAAAATTTTTTGAATCCTACCACTGAATACAACTGCTCTAATTCATAGGAGGACGAAGAGAGGGAACAAGAAATAAGATAGAAGAAAGTGATACTGATTTAGGGGAGGTATTGCTCAGCATATCTGAGATGCTGTAAATAATGTATTTATGAGGAATGAGGTACAAAAAATTGATTGCCACCATATGCAGTGCTGTATAGGCATCTTAGCCTTGTTTTTGTCATTGTTTAAATGTCCTGATAGAAATGTGTGTGTATTCCACCTCTGAGTTTTGAAAGACTGATGAATTCTGCTAGTTAATTTATTACTTTTGTATTGTTGAGAAATGTATTCCATTCCATTATCTCCCCCCAAATTTAGACTGTGTTGTTCATTTGCAGAGGTTTAACTAAGTATAAAAGTCAACAAAATTGGCAATTTATTAATCGGCAATTAATACATTTATTAATTGGCAATTAATAAATTCTGTGTCAGTATATAGCTGGCTCTTGGTGGCCTGAATTCTAGAAACAAAATTCCATAATTTCTGTTGTTTCAACGGTTCGATTCATAATTTCTCAGCTTTTTCACCAATTCCTAATATTGGCTACTTGAGCTCATTGTATTTTCGTAACAATTCTGTGAGATGGAACCCTTGTGGTATTGAAAGCTAATCCATTCATTAAAATAGATGCTTTCATTGATTAGATGTTTCAAGGAACTTATGAACTTTTTATAGAAGCTTCTGGTTTTCAAAGCATTTATGCCGTAACAAAATTGTTCATGTGATAATAGTAACAACAATAACAATTGCAGCATATCATTCCAGTTTTCAAGGTATAGACCAATCTACAAATGACAATTTAAATGAAAACAATACAAAAAATAAATCCCAAGAGTTTTGTGTTTGGGGATGGGGAGTTGTTCACAACTATCATCTTTCGACTGCAAAAATCCAAGTGATCAACTAGATGGCAGCAAATTTCTTCCCACCATTTTGTGGTCATTTACAGCTCAGTTATGAGAACACCAGAAGTGAAACTGAAGCAAACCTTCATCTGTCATCAGACCCTTATTTAAAAATATCACACAAGTCTTCCATTCTTTTCTTCCACGCAGATGAAGAAAAGCTTTTGGAAACTGTGGGAAAGACTATACCAAGCAGTAATACCAGATCCAAAATTCTCAGCAAAAATCATAGCTGATGAAATTAAAATTCAGCAAAAATTTATAGCTGATGAGATTAAAATTCATAATCCTAGTGTTATCTTCAAATATTCCATCAGGCTATTTTTCTGAATTTGCAAACAAAGCACAGTGTTTGTTTTTCACATTTCAGAATATTTTCCTAAATGGGGTATGGATAAATTCCAAGGGAAAAATAAAGTAAGATTGTTACATTTATAACAACTTAGATTCCCTGAATTTATATTAATAACAGCTGATCTGTCAGGGGAGAGAGAGACTCTACTTCTGCAGCACTTACAAGAAGACAGTTTTCTAGGAAATATTTGTATTGTGAAGTGCTAATAGTGAGAATGGGCAAATATTTTTCCAGCCTGTATCTCTTTTATGTGTTGCAAATCCTTCCCTCTTCTATATTGTAGGTGCACTTTTGACCACATTAGAACCATTTTCTCTCCATTATGGAAACAGTGAAATGCTGAAAGGATGCAATCATATTTTTTTTTCCCTCTCTATATAAAAGGCTATGTCTTTTTACCATAATGGAATAAAATATACAATTCAAGGAAGCACTCTCCTTAGAAACTGCTGAAACCTGGTCTTTTTTTTTTCACTGAGATCTTCAACATTTGTAATTGTTTCCCAGTTTTGGCATAATGGTAAAGCTTTAGTGTGACACTACAGTTGATATATCCAGTTCAGTCCCGTATTACTTGGCGCTCCATCTCTTTAAGGACAGCAGCATTAGTCTTGTGATGGAAACTGAATTAACTCCACGAAGAATAGAATAAAGATTGATGATATTATTATATTGTTAAATGACCTAAGGAGCTTCAGTCACATCCACTGCGTAGATGCAAACTGTTTACAAAGGCCTATCTAAGCCACTCTGAAGATTTTGAGAGAAATATGGAATAAAGTATTTATTTAAAGAAGAAGAATTGTGCACGAAGTATGGACTGAAAAACTAAGATGGCTTTTGCAACAATTTAAACCTCCTAAGGCAGGGATGTGTCTATTTTGTTTTCCATCTGGGAGCTACAGTTAAATTTATTTATTCTAGTATTTATTCATTCTAATATTTATGTTTATATGGCCCACCTCACAAGAAATTACTCTGGTCAGCGTACAGCAAAAAACAATAAACATGTCAAACAGAGGCATACTAAAAAAACACAGACACACAAACACACACAAGAGAATTGATCAGTAATGAAGCCACCTTAAGACATCACTGGTCCCCTGATAGCCTCCCCCCCCCCCCAAAAAAAAAGCCCCTCATGACAAAGCCAGGTCTTGAAAACTTCTGGAAAATACAGAGAGATAGAGCTGACTTCACTTCAAGGGGGAGAATGTTCCAAAGGCAGGTACAGGGGTGGTCTGCTGGAGGTTGGCATGGGTTCAGGCAATCCTTTAGCTAAGATTCTGGGTAGTTTGGTGAACTGCCAAATCCCACCCCTGGCTGTGTATTCATGATACACCAAAAGTTTTCTTGACGTTCATTTTGTGCAAATGCTGCAATGGCATTCATTTTATATGGGTGCCCGCCTCATAGCAAATGACTGTGGGCTGCACACAAAGCGTTAAATCAACCTAACCCTTCCTCCTTACAGTAAAATTAAACCAACAATCCATAGAACAAATGTCTGAGGTTGAAAAGAATCATTCCCTATTTACAAGGAAACAAAGCAGCAATAAATCCAATCAACCAGCAGAGTTGCTTAACCAGGCAACCCAAAGGTACTAGGAACTTGCTGGAACTTCAGTGCCTTGCATAAAAGTTTTCCAGCATCAAGACTATTTGGATTTTCAGAGAGTCGCTGTTCCATAGGATGGATGATTTCACAGAGAAGGTCCAATATCTTCTGGGTACAACAAGGTGATTTTGCTTGATTGGTTTTGTGCTCACCCTCACAGTTCTGGTGAGACCAGCAGAAACAATCCCAGTTTGGGATAAAGGAGGTTATCAATGCAAGTGAGTTGATTCAGTCATAAGGTTGCTGTTATGGGAATAATATGTGTCAAAAAATAATTAATTGATCAGTACTTGGACATGGACTATGGCGACTCATGTGATTAGAATTTTGGGGCTGATGATTGGCAGGGTTGTGTTTGAGATCTGGTTGCTGGCAAAGGACAGGGTGAGCTTCTGTCACACTCTCCAGCTCCTGCCAACCCAGCAGTTTGAAAACAGACAAGCATGAGTAGATAGATGGATACCACTTGGGTGGGCAACTTAACAGGGATATGAAAGGAGCTCTCAACTGGACATCCCTGGGCAATGGTGATGGTACCGTCCAATCCTTTCAACCTGGAAGCACTTTGGTGCTCCTAACACGAATATTTATTTTATAAATAATTTATTTATTTGTTTGTTTGTTTTATTTTAGTTTGGCAAGCATGCATTTGATAATATATATAAGTATAACATGATTATTAATACATGAAATAGATATAAATAAAAGGGAACATTAAGACAGGGATGGTAGGCACATTGATGCGCTTATGCATACCCCTTACAGACCTCTTAGGAATGGGATGAGGTCAACAGTAGACAGTCTGAGATTAAAGTGTTTGGTTGAAACTAAGATTCAAAACTGATCATTTCTAAACCCCATTTCTACATTTTTCTATCCTGAACAGTCTCAGGTTAGGTGAAATATTTGTCATGATAACATAACTGGAAAAGAGCTGGGAAAGTAATTGAACATACATTTTTTAGCTAGGTTGTTTAATCACATTCAAAAGCTGCTGTGCCATTTATTTAGAGACTGTGAAAATCATTTTTATTCTCCAAACATTTTATCCATCTGATGGCTTGGGAGAATTGAAGACATTTGTGGAAATACAATTGCTTTTTAACATTCACTGAAGCATCCCAAACCAAAAATGTTAATGCACTGAGAAGTTCAATCTGATAAAAGGTATCAGTTTCATAATCATTAGTACTTGTGAAAGAGCACCAAAGAATGTTGCTAAAGGGGAATGGAAAATTGAAGGACTACAAAAATATCCAATTTAGGTGATATGCCCAGGACAAATGGCAAAAGATCACAGAATAGCCAAGTTTGACTACCTAATACAAGGGGCAACATAGTACAGACATCAGCATTAAAACTGAATATCCCCACATATTCTTCCAACTCAGATTCTGCCTTCAGAATTCAAACAAAATGTATGTTCTAGTTATAGAACTAGAAGGTAGACATTAAGACAAGAAAAAAGAAGAAAATTAAATGTGTACCCTTTTGTACAAGCCAATTGAGAGGCTGTATTTTATTGACCCATTTCCAATACCCTTCCCAACAGATTCAGGCCAAGGCTTTCCAAATTAATCTCATCAACACGAAGGCTGCTCATCCACAGCTCGCTTTAGATTGGCCCTTGCTAATCAAGTAATCATGAAGAAAATGCATTACTGCCTTCTGAGGAAGAAATGGCAAGCTAAAGATGGCTTCCTTTTCAGTGACAGCCATGGTAGAATGAAGAGCCAGCAAGTAGATTAAGTTTTCTTAGTTTCTCTCCACACAAAGAAGAGATCAGAGATTGCCCAAAAGTGCTCCTTACAATTTCTCCAAGACAAGAACTATTCTTTGTTATGTCAAATATTTTAGAGCAATGGTCCCAGAGGTTAATTTTATTAGTATCGGTCTCTATAGACTGGATTTAAAAGATATTATGGAGGAGGACCCTGTTTATTGGACAAGACTGAGATTGATCTGAAAGTGGATTTAAAAATGATAGGCTACAAGAATGATATGGAAATACAAAAGAAATCAACTGACATCTTAATAATTAAAAGGAATATACAAATCATAAATCAAGAGAGTGACCTGCAAAATCTTCCTATATTAGATTAACAAAAGAAAGCTTTGAAGAATTTTGTTAGAAGGGCAAAGAAAATATGAAAAGAAATAAACTTTTAGGACTGTTTGAAGGGACAAGAGCAAGCTTGTTAAATGTAAAAGGAATGGATATAAAGTTGATTTGTTTGATCAAGGTTAAAATAGATCTGATTATTTTTGGTAATGCCTAATGGATTTTTGAGACTGAAATGATGAACATTTTTAAGGATTTGTTATAGATAAGAGATGGATTATGGGATAAAAGATTATTCATTTAATTATTTTATTTGTAAAATGTATAGTCCACCCATCTTACTTTAAGGTAACTTATTTGTTGTGTTTTAGGAGATGATTAATTACTATTTTTTAATATATATTTGTTGCCATTCAGGGCAAAGTTCTTTAGGTATTTCTTTTCTTTTTTTTACTTTATATTACTTTCTTACTTTTTTATAATTTCTTGTAATTTTAAATATATTACTATTAAAAAAAATAAGAAAATGCTACTGTTACAAGTGGCAGATTGGGCCCTGAGACCATTACTTTCTGACTTAGTTATTTTCTCAGATTGTACTGTCTCTATGAAGCTAATTAAAACTTCCAGCATCATTTCATGCACCTGGGACAAAAGAACATTGACTTTGGTAGTTTGCACTGATGCTCAAATTTGTAAGGGAGCTGTTGACAACAAACAGCTTCATTTCATTTCACATGTTTCTGAGAAGTGGCTGCAAAACTGCTAAAGAAATGGGAAAAAAGCCCTTAATTGGAAATGGTGAAGCTTGCTGTGTGCCAAGTAACAATAATGAGTAATCCCTTCCCTGAAGGAGGAAAAGTGATTCCTATTACTAGATGTCTCTCTTTTTAAGAGGATAATGCATCTAAGTTTCAGTTTGTCTTCACAGGGCAAGTGCAGATCTTGGATCATTCCCTTTTGGGGTGACAATGGTAATTATTTGCTTCAAGATCATGCTTGATTAAAACAAGTTTAAAGAGTAAAAGAAAATTAATTCCCCAGGAATTCCAAACTGATTTTTCGCTTTATATATAGTTTCCAAGTTTTCTTGGAAGGGGAAGAAAAAAAAAATTAATAGAAATTTTATTTGGGTTTCCACAAAACATAATACAAGTAAAATTTCTTTTTTTGAGAATAGCATGGTCCCAGGTTATCCCTTCTCCATACAGACACAAATTCAATTTCATATTCATCTTTGTGTTCTCTTCCATATCTTATTACTATTTTAACATTTTCTCATTAATTTTTCCCTTCCTTTAGTTTTCTCAATCTTACTTTTAATTATCTCATTCCTTTCTAAATTCAATTATATATATATCTTTTTCTAAATTTCTACCTTTCTAGTCATCATATTTATACTTTTGTCTGTCCTGTTTCAATTTCATATTTTCTTTTCTCATTGAACAAAATTTTCCCCTGTAGTTACTAATTGGAGTATGACACCTTTGTATCTTTTAATTTTTATCCATTCAACACTTATTTAAACTTCAATTTATGCCTTTACAATTATAACATTCAATATGACACATAACTTCCAGTCGAATTCTGCTTGGTACATTCTTAAAATACGCACTAAGTTCTTAAAGAGAAAATATAAATATAACAATAATAAATAAAATACTTATTCTATTCCAATTCAGCTCTATCATTAATGTTAGTTATAATCTTTGACATCTTTAACATTATTTTTCAATAGGATATCATACTTCTAGGAACACTTATAATATTTCAATAATTTTTTCATGTTTCTTTCACTTAAATTTTTATAACACATTTATAATAATTAAAATGTTCCCCTCCTTTCCTAATTTCATTCTCTCATTCTCTTCATTTCATTTATTTATTAAACATTACATTACATTACAATGAGTATTTTATCTATCATTTTAATCACACTTGTTTCATATTTTCAAAGTTCATTTCTATTTCTAATATAACAATACTATCTTATGTAGCCTTGCAGAATCCCTCTTTCAATTAAGTTTTCACCCATTATCTCTGTGTCTTGTACCTTTTCCCTGTTTCTCTATGTCCTGGTTCTGTCCTTTATAATTTATTTTCCTTTCCCTCTTCTCCCTCTTCTTCTCCCTTCCCTTTTTGACCCCTTCTCTCTCTCATTCTGACTCTCTCTTCTGTAATCCTCTCTTCTGTTTCTTCCTAATGTCATAATTACATTTCAAACTGTTCTTTTGGGGGGGTTGTTTTTTCAGATCTTAATTTTTTCACTCTCTTTCCCCCTTTCTTTTCTTTTCCCCACATAGAAATACTTGGCCATTGAAGATGGCTTCTTCTTTGTCCCGCCCTTCTTGTTCTACAGGCATTTCTTGTTGTTTCTCATAGTTCAGGATCTCCATTTCTAAAAATTGAAATACGAAGCCAAAAGAACCTCTTCCTTCTTGTGCATCTTCTTGCTTCATTTTTCCACTTTCTCTTCCTGGAGTTTTCTTATCTTGTTACAAAGTTTCAGTTAAAATGTATCTTTTAGGAATCATGTTAAAGTTTCATTGTTAATTCCTTTCACTTCCAGGTGGTCTCCTCCCTTTTTCCAGATCCCACCCTTTTGTTTTTTCCTTTTTTTAAAAGTTTTTGAGAATCCAGAAATCTTTATTATCCCTTTGACATTTTGTTTTCAGCTTAAATACCAGCTCAAAGTGGATTTTTGCCGATTTCTTGCTTAAATCTCTTAGTTGTCAATATAGGGAAGAAGAAAAAACCAAAATCCTTTCCCTTCCCTCTCTCATTCGCAGCTTCAAAGTCTTCTTTGGGAACAATGTTGTTCTTTATAATTCAAATTCCAGGGTACCTTGTATTGTTGTTTTTCCAGTTCGACCCGGTCAGCCAAAAACTTTCTCTTCTTATCTTTCTCCTGCACATTCTTTTCCGATCTAGTTCTTCTTTGAGGTGGCCATTTCTGACCACCGCTGCAACCGCCTTCGGGAAAGGGAGTAATGGCCAGCTGGGGAGGAGAGATGCAGCTCTCCTCGACCCTTCTGGCAGTCTCCCCCTTCTTCACTACCTCTATGGGGTGACTTTGCCCCAAAATCAGCTGGCTCAGGGCGCTTCAGCGGCAAGCATAGATCAAAACTGCACACAATCACAGATTTCAGTTTGTTGCCGAAGAAGCTCAAACTGGATCTCGGAAGGGGAAGAAAAATTGAAGCTGTTGTTGTTCCCTGGATAGCCACTTTGTGAGAAAGATGAACAGAGCAGATGATAATCCTTGTCCCTGCCATAAGTGAGTGCATTCAGGGCAGTGGAGGGATTCAAACATTTTTACTATCAGTTCTGTGGGTGAGGCTTGGTTGGCGTGGCTTGGTGGGAATGGCAGGAGAAGGATACTGTAAAATCTCCATTCCCTCTCCACTCCTGGGGGAAGGTTACTGCAAAATTCCATTCCCTCCCCACCCCACTAACCTGCTTTTCAGCTCTATTCTCCTGTGCAGGGCAACAAAAGAAGACCCAGCCAATCAGATGGGACTAGGGAGGCAGAGAATAGATGGGGGTGGTGCCCGTCAGAGGTGGTATTTGCAGGTTCTCCGAACTACTCAAATTTTCCGCTACCGGTTCTCCAGAACTAGTCAGAACCTTCTGAATGCCACCTCTGATTCAGAGCATTTGCACCCAAGAATGTTGTAGGATTTTCTGTTTTCAGCCACAAAATCACTGGGCCAGATTTGGATACTATGGATCTCGAGCTGATGGGGGAAGTGGGGCTGTTTGTTTGTCTCCTGTCCCAAAATTCACCCTTTCGTGCCACCCTTTCATTGACGACATCATATATCATCAATGGTTTTGTCCCTGAGAGATAGATTTAACTGAGAGAGAATGAGGGACCCAAGATCACACTGGGGGAAGAGGAGAACATGTTGGTCCCTCAACTCTTTGACTCAAGAGCTTACATTACTCAAATGTAGCCTTGTGATTTTTTGCATCTCAGGTAGAAAATCCCACATATATTTTTCTTTCTCCCTAGCAATAAGTAAGTAAATAAATTAATTAAAAACCTCTGAACCTTATTGTTAACAACAGTGTTGTCTTTTTATAACACTATCTGCTGCCTGAAGAAACTGCTTTAGTCGATCTGAATAAAACTTTAGGATTTGACACTCTAATTTCTTTGCCATACAACTAGCACACAGGCTTTTCCCTTTGTCATTTTGTTCCTTTTAATATTTTTCCTCCTCCTCCTCCTCCTCCTCCTCCTCCTCCTCCTCCTCCTCCTCCTCCTCCTCCTCCTCCTCCTCCTCCTCCTCCTCCTCCTCCTCCATAAAGCACAGAATTGTACTTTTGCTTTCTCACCTTTTTTCTTATTAGAAAGACGCAAACATGAAAGAAAGAAGCCTGCAACAAGAGAATAACTCATTTCTCTTTTCTTCTACAGCTTTCCATGCTGCTTCAGTTAACTGAAAATATGAAGCATGTTCAACTGGGGGTCAGGACTGGGATGGGGAATGGTCTATGGTAAACAGTGCAATTGGTAAATATGAGTGTGAGACACCTCCTTGTGAATCCTCCCCCATACGTCCCTCTAATGATGCCATAGATGAATGATTGAAACTGCTGAAAAAAATTTCCTGCCCAATGTGCTCTGCAGAGGGGATGATGATGATGATGATGATGATGATGATGAAAAATGACAACCAGCTAAGTATGAGCCAGCAGTGTGCAGCAGCAGCAGCCAAAAAAGCTAATAGGGATACAAGCCGAAAAAGGGATACAATCGAGATCAAGTGAGGGACTAATACCACTCTATAAAGCCTTAGTAAGACCACATCCAGTTTTGGTCATCACATTATAAAAAAGATGTTGAGACTCTAGAAAAAGTGCAGAGAAGAGCAACCAGGATGATTAGGGGACTGGAGGCTAAAACATACACCAAATTTTACAAGTTGCAGGAACTGGGCTTGGCTAGTCTAGTAAAGAGAAGGACCAGGGGAGACATGATAGCAGTCTTCCAATATTTGAGGGGCTGCCACAGGGAGGAAGGGGTCAAGCTATTTTCTAAAGCACCTGTAGGCCAGACAAGGAATAATGGATGAAAACTGAACAAGGAGAGATTTAACCTGGAAATAAGGACAAACTTTCTGACAGTGAGAACAATCAACCAATGGAACAGATTGCCCTTAGAAGTTGTGGGAGCGCCATCACTTGAGACCTTCAAGAAGAGATTGGACTGCCATTTGTCAGAAATGATGTAGGGTCTCCCACTTGGGCAGGGGGTTGGACTAGATGGCCTATAAGGTCCCTTCCAACTCTGATTATCTGTATTTGTATGCATGGATAGGTTTCATAGCCCCTTTATTAACTAAACTTCCAGGTTGTCTAAATACATTTTATATGCCGTTGATTTGGTTTCTTTGAAAATAGCCAAATTTGTTTTTGTCGCCTATAACATTTGTCACCATCAGTTACACTGATCATTTCAGTAATTAATAAAATAATAGTATTATTGGAACACTTAACATGTATTATGATTACAATTTATTTTGCAATGTTTCATTTCATCTGGTATGTTTTTATCTTTATGTTTTTTAAATGGAATGCTAGACATTGATGATAACAAAGATCCACTTCGTGAATGACTGATGAGGCATGGAATACAGCATCTGATTCTAATACAGCATTGAACAATAATTTGGAATCTCGTGGGTTGAAACTGGAACTTGTCCTCATCCAGATCCCAGGTTTGCATTTAGCATCATCACCACAACTGTAACATAATGCAAATCTTTTTTCATGGTAACATTGATTAATCATGTGCCAGTTCAGCGACCACATAGATACATTTTCTCTATGATGATCTATCCCTAAACTATTCTTTTCCAAGTCTCTCTGTCGTGCCCCAGCATATAACTCTTATATACTGTTGTTTCTCTGTAGCCCCATCTACTAGCTGGAGGGACAAATATGCTTCAACACACGATCTTTATATAGTGTTGTTGCTCTCTAGCACTATCTAGTGGCTGGAGGGACAAATACCAATTATATTGTTAAAAGTTGACCCAACCCATTTTACCCATCAGCTTGCACTCTCAAACAAGAGCACGCTGGGATTCCAGGCTCCCTTTCCTTTCGTGTTTGGAGAAGGCAGATGCACAAAGAATCCATCTTAAATCTGTGGCACATGATCATCCAGGGACAAACCCACATCCCACACACAGAACATCTCTGGTGAGATTTAAATTACTTGTATTTATTAATTGTTATGTTCAGCGGTAACTCAATACTGTCTCCCTTATATTTGGTTCTTGTTGAATTTATTCCTATTTTCCTCAGTTTCACCATATCCTGTTCTCTCAATAAAGTATTCAGTTCTACACACACGGTATGTTTTATTGGAGAATAGGTGGGTTTAACTGTGTGTCAAGCTGCACAGAGACTAACATGTGGTGAGGACAGAACACTCTCACTTGCTGGTCATCCTCTTCTTCTCTTTCTTTCCAGCATTAGGGTCTTTTCCAGGGAGTTGTATCTTCGAATAAGGTGTCTAAACACAACGTGTACATAAAGTAGTTAATGATTTTTTAAAAGGGAGGGGGGCTAAGGAAAAATAGCTACATACTACTAAGGTGGTTTAGAATCCACCCTGTCCTCACCTCCTTTATTGCAAACAGCTGCATTTGAATTTATTCTCTTCCAAATAATCCCAGTAAATTATTTCCGCTTACTTGAAAATACTGCCTTGGTTAAAAAAAATATCCCTTTCCATCAATTTGAGAAATCATCTTTGGGGAATGGATTTTCTATAGCCGGTTAAGAATTCTTTTTTTCCTCCAGCTGTGATAGTATTATTCCACACCGAAGATAAATACTAAAGCTTGTATCTTTCACTGCTTCACAAAAATGAAGGTATTGTTTATGTTCTTTGGCATTAGAGCTGCAATAAGAACCACTGTTCAGCTGGCAGTATAGGTATAGAATTCCACCATATTCTTTTTTTGTATCATGAAATAAGAATCACTCTGGTTCCTAGCTGGTAGTTTGCATTCTGCCTCCAAGATCATATGCTATTCTTCATCTATCCAGAGTACTAAACAAGTACCAACCAAGCTTAACTTCCCAGAACAGTGGTACATACAGGTTGTCCTAGACTTTCGACCGCAATTAAGCCTCAAATTTCCTTTGCTAAGCAAGACAGTTGTTAAGTGAGTTTTGCACCATTTTATAACTGCCACAGTTGTTAACTGAAACACTGCAATTAACTTAATAACGCCGTTGGTAAATGAATCTTGACTTCCCCATTGATTTTGCTTGTCAGAAAGTCACATATGGTGATCACATAACCCCAGAACATTGCAATTGTCATAAATGTGAATCAGTTACCAAATGTCTGACTTTTGATCACATGACTACTGGGATACTGCAATGGTCATAAGTGTGAATTCACTTTCTTCAGTTCTATTGTAACTTCAAATGGTCACTAAATGAATGATAAGTCAAGGACTACCTGTAATTTATGGCACCCTAAATGCATCTGAACTTCAACTCCCAGCATGCCTAAAATTAGCTATGCTTGTAATTGTGGTTCAGCATAAGCGCACAGACCACAGATTGCATACACCTGTTATATACCTGTTATAAAATCAAAGATGCTGAATCCAGAATTAGAGCAGGCCTGTTGAGGTAATAGAACATATGTTTGTAAGAATTAAAATGCTGCAGATTTCTATAGATTTACTCTGAGTAACTCTGTATCCAAATCAGAAATTTTGATAATAAAATTGAGTATTTAGTTCAGTATCTTCTTCTAAAAGTGAGATTTAAAGCCATTGAACCTGTGTTCCACCAGTCCAACCTTTTGAGGCAGGATCCCTTAAACTCTTCAGCTCACCAACTCCTTCCTGAAGTTTTAGATTGTTCATTGACACCTCCCCGTCCAAAACGATTATTATATATTTGATGACTTGTTGTTACCAGGGGGGCAGAGGTTAATTTTTACTCTTTCATTTTTTTGTAAGTTGCACAGCATCACTGAAAGTGAATGGGCGTCCATATAAATTCTCTAAATAAATAAATATGAAAATAATTTAATCAACATTATTTTAACTACAAATAATAGCAATAGCACTTAGACTTATATACTGCTTTACATGCTTTATAGCCCTCTCTAAGTGGTTTTACAGAGTCAGCTTATTTCCCCCAACAATTTGAGTCCTCATTTTACTCACCTTGGAAGGATGGAAGGCTGAGTCAACCTTGAGCCTGGTGGGATTTGAACTGCCAAATTGCAGGCAGCCGGCAGTCAGCAGAAGTAGCATGCAGTACTGGACTCTAACCACTGTGCCACTAGGGCTCATAATGACAGCAACAACGACTTTTCAAATAGTCCATCAATCCTGGGGGTCAGTGTTGACCACTTTGGAAAACCCTGTTTTGGGGAGACAATGGTCTTGATCTAGGTTGTCTCTCTACATCGTTCAGCTTCGTCTGTTCTGAACTGAATGGAAAGCCATGTACACAAGAATTACTGAATTTTCAGTTTCAGATTCCAAAGTTGGTTTTTCATGTAAATAGTTCTCTTGTTACTGAACAAAAGAAGAGAAAGATTAGATCATCTCCTTTCTTTCTGTTCCTTGAACAACAGACAAAAATACTATTTATCCAAGGTTGGTCCCTTCCAACTCCGATATTCTATGTTCTATGTACTATTCTATATTTTAAATGTAAAATGGTAGGAGGAGAATGTGATTATCAGGCCATACTTCTTCTATTACTGCTTGTTAACGTTTTTCTCCTGGGCCATATTTAACCTTTGTCTACTTTTCTACTAACACGGTCTACCGTGTTAACCTTGGCAAATCTCACTCTTTATTTTAAAGAACCCTAAATACACAAGACTAATTTGATTATGATTACTTCCCTGCAGAACTATTTCAAGGAAATATCAGCTGCTGGGACTCCAATTTTGTGATTTATTCTATTACATCAGCTTGATATAATTAACTCTCTTTGGCAGCAATGCAGGCAATGGAAAGAGCAGGACTGTATCCCATAAAACCCCATCAAACAAATATTCTAAATCTTTTGTGTGTCGGTACAAACAGGCCTCTGTTATTCCTGGCAGAATAATGGCTGTTGGACAGAGTCATCATTATAATAAATTACTCATGTATTATCATAAGGTCTCATTATTTTTAATTTAATTATTTGTATCAAGTTCCCAAAGTATTTCGAATTTTTATATTGGATGGAAATTATATATTTGATTAATATTTTGGCACTTCCTCATATGCATTTGAATTATTTGAATTATGAGCCACCCAGAGTTGTTTAGTCAGATGGGCAGTTACAGAAATCAATTAAATAAGTAAAATAAATTTAAACCTTCTTACATGCTAAAATTAAAAATCTAATATAGGTTCCAAATTTGTGCATAATTGCCCCCCAACCCACCCTGTATGGCAATCTCCAACAAGAAGGCGCACCATTGGATAAGGTCTTCATGATATTTAGGGCATATCCCTGCAGCAAGAAAGCTCCTCTTTGGAGTATTCTGTAATAGAGATAGAAAAAGAAACCAAAATACCTTATCTTTAATTCCGAAGAGATTCATGGTGGAAAAATGCTAGTAAAAATGAAGCCCACCTTGCTCAGCTTTTTTTCAGAGAAATGGAAAGATGAAGATAATTTTCTTCACTCTAAAAAAAATAAGATAAAGTTGGAAAACTGTGCTTGTTTTTTGCCCAGTTAAAAGGATTTATATATACTCGTACAAGAGGAGGAGGATGTTCTTAAACATTGGGTTTTCTTTTAAAGTACTTCTGTGGCTATTGCTAATCAGGTAACCACCCATATTTTGTATCCAGGTTGTCTCCATCAAGCACTGAGTTTTATGACCAAAGAAAAGTGTCTGCTTTGTATGGGTCTGTAGGGTTTTTTGCTTTAATGGAAATAAGAGCCAAGACTATGAGCTACCACACAAAGCTTCAAAAGGAAGAAATAGTCTTCATTTCTAAACAAACCAGCACATTTAGTTAGGATGTTTCATTAAAGATCCTGCCATCAGTGTGCCAAAGAAGAAAACGAATCTGTTAAATACAAAGTAAGGCCATTTGGATCTAGATAGAAATAGCAATAGCACTTAGATTTGTACTGTCTATTGCCCCATAGTGCTTTACAGCATTTTCTGGGTGGTTTATAATGTCAGCATATTGCCCACAGCAATCTGGATGCTCATTTTATCAGCCTCTGAAGGATGGAAGGCTGAGTCAACTTTGAACCCATCAGGATCAAACTCTTGGCTGTGGGCAGTCAGTCTGCAATACTGCATTCTAACCATTGTGTCACCAATGTTTGATAATTACTGTATATAATATTTGGGCTACAAAAACCCAGTTGATGATTACATGGCAATGAAGACAAACAAAATAATTCTTAAGTCTTTGCTGCTATCAGTTTATTACCCGGACTTTTGCAACCCAGATTTGATAGCTCTAAATTTGTCTTTCTGTGGGTTAACAATTCCAAAAATTGTTAGGCTATCTTGACAGAAGGCGTTTAGCCTCCAACAATCAGGGTCCTTGTTTTATCGACCTCGGAAGGATGGAAGGCTGAGCCAACCTTGAGCTGGTCAGAATTGAACTCCAGACTGTGGGCAGAGTTTGCCTGCAATTCTGCATTCTGTATTCTAGCCACTGTGCCACCAGGGATCATGGAATGACAGAGACAGAAGAGGTGTTTTAAATCATTGAATCCAACCCCCTGCTGAATGGAGGGATCAAGATTTATAAATCTACATTCCCTGCTTGGACACATCCAAAGAATATACTATCTATCTGTAGAATATGCTACATCCTTTAACTACTTTTATTGCTAGGAAGTTTTTTTCTCTAACTTTCATTCAGATCCTGGATACCTGTAAGTTAAAGCTATTATTCCCTATCCTGTACTCTAAAATAAAACATCTTGATATTCTTTGTGACGTCCTTTATGGTGTTTGAGGAATTTATCATACCTCCTTCGGGCATCTTTTCTCAAGGCTAAAGCAGCTTGTTCAGTTTTTTCCCATGTATCTCTTGAGTGTCCTCATTCTTTTCCTCTGCCCAGAATTGGGTAAAATATTTGACATAAGAAGAACAAAGTAGAATTATGATTCAGGAACTATAGTCCTATTGTTGACGCTTAAAACTGCATTTGCCGTTTTTGCAACCACTTTTGCTTATTGAACCTTATTTCATTCCAGTCAGGTACAATTGCAATATGCAGCAGAACTAGAGATTCTTCTTCTGTACTGAGGAAAGGCTGGGTATGGACTGGCTGTCAACCCTGAAATTGGCCTAACTGCAGCCATTTTCTCCTTGTAGATTTTCTCTAGGGTGGTTCCTCTTTCTCACTGCTTCAGGGCTGATGGAGCCTGGAGCTAAGGGGCCAGGAAGGCGGGGTGTAGGGATAGCTGGGGTGTTGTAGCCTAAATAAAATTCTTTCCCCTGGGAATCAAGGATGTTGGTGTTCGAAAGATGGAGACTGAGGTCACCTAGCAACTAGACTACATGCTGATTGGACCACATGGCTGGAGACTCTAGTGGGGAAAGTGACAAAGTTTTACTTTTAATTGGCTGTAAAACCGGTGGGAACTTAGAGCTGGTTTTCCACCAAGTTTGTGCCAATTAGATATGTCCCAATAAAATGTTCTTTGAGGAATACACCTGCCTCAGAGTTCTTATGGAATGGGATATATTGCTTGGAACCTTGACATTGGCTTTATATAAACTTGTCAATTTCTCCAGATGGCAAAAATCCACATTGCTAGTTAAATGCTCTTGACTTGGAATAGTTGACTTGCTTTCTTCACTCTCCATGCTTACAGTAAAAATGACATCTGCTCTGTTTACACACAAATACACACCCACCCACAAACAAACACAGAGAGAATCTTGCCAATTTTAAATTTTGACTATTGGCTGACACAAGCCCAGAAATAAAGAGGTAGAATCAGCTCCTTTCTTTCCACCAGCTTCTCTCAGAAATTCCCTGTTTCACTATGAAAGATTCATTTTACCATATTACATTAAATTAATAATATATAGACTCTATTGTTTAAAGATATTTCTTCCCTTCCGAAATGTTTGCTTTTCATTTATCTGTCTTAATATTACAGTATGCTTTCAAGTTGCTATTTCCTTGTTTTTGCAATATGTTGCTTTTGGTAAATAATATCAATAATTCAAAAGACAAGTTGTTGGTTTTTTTTTTAAAAAAGAAACCTGACAGGATGAATCTATCCCATGTATTAGAAGTATTAACATTCTTGGGAGCAGAACTCATTATTAAAAAAAGATGAGACAAAGCTGAAGAAAAAAAAACAACTCTATATGTCAAATAGTGTCCCAGAAAGGCAGCCTTTGAAATGGGCTTGTTTTGCATGAGATCTTGTTAGGATTGACTTAAGCCCAATTTGATATATTTAGCAGGCTGACTATTCTTCTTCTTTTTTGGTGGCATAGCGGATATGGGTACCATTTTATGGATATGGCAATAACAAAGAACAGAAAAAGGAATTTTGATCCTATATCCAACTCCTGTGAGGGAGGAAGGAGGGAGGGAGGGAGGGAGGAAGGAAGGAAGGAAGGAAGGAAGGAAGGAAGGAAGGAAGGAAGGAAGGAAATCTTAGTGTGAAAGGGTAGAACACTAACTTTTTCATGAAATAACTGAAACAAATAGAAAATTATAGAGTTGTTTTGCCATTTTTAAAAAAATCTACACATTAGAAGTTGTAGACTACTTCTGCCTCCATGAGGTGAATGCTGTGATTGAAATGTCAGGGAGTACAACTACTCCCTCACGGCAAAACTGTTAAAATGGTGGCAGCTTTCCAGAGCATGAATGACTATCTATCCATGCCAGCAATTAGAAGAACTACAAATTTCATGTAGCATCTGAGAACGCCATAAATATGTATGCATTTTTAAAGTTGTTCTCCCTTGCTTATTGACTACTCCTGCCTTGCTGTCAGATTAAGATTGCCCCTTAGTCCTGACCCATAGCAATTCTGCAATTCTGCTCTTAGATTTGTTCTGATTCCAACATTTAAAAAATCTGCTTTAACAAAAGTGTGTGTAGGTGGAATTGTAGGTGGAGCGCATAGAGGTACCTAATGGGGCAAATGATAAATGTTGTGCAACAACAGCATCATGCCAATGCCACGATTAATGTACTTGGATCAAGTGTCAAGCATTTGTAGGATGATGCGTATTGTCATTTTGGCATCTTTTCTATTTGCTGTAGGCACTGTTGCTGTGGTGGAAGGATAATTCAGCACATATAATGAACAAAAGCAAATCTCAAAGCAAGGACTTTACGCATAACAGGTTCCTTTTTTTCTTATTCATTGTTACGTGTTGCTTTTGCTCTGAAGAATACTGTGTTAGACTGTTAGGATCATGACTTTTCCCTAGGCTTTGGAAGTCATTTTACCAATAAAAAGGGACAGTCATAATTAACTTGAAATCCTTATGGCAACAAATTAGTTTGAAGTGGATAACAACGTGCATATGTTACCAAGCTCATCACAATAGAAGCATTATTGTCCAATTATTCTAATAATTAAATTCCTGGAAACATAAAGCCATAAGGTTATTCAATTTGGCCAAGACTGGGCTGTAATTATATCTTTTTGTTTGCTTGGGTGACTGACAAACTCAAATATTTCCTTTGGACATGTTTTTCTCAGTTATTTGACAGATGAACCACACCGATGAAGCTACTTATCAGGGAGTGGTAACTTTCATTTGAGAGTATGCAGGCACTTGTCTCTTTAAACAAACAGACCTCCCTATTTTAGGATGCTGTCTTATAGCTGTGGTGCACACGGGTCCAATGTTATTGGTATAAGTGTTAGGAGACATATGAGGGAACATGGTGGCTCAGTGGCTAAGACACTGAGCTTGTCGATCAGAAACTTTGGCAGTTCGGTGATTCGAATCCCTAGCACTGCATAATGGAGTGAGATCCCGTTAGTTATCCCTGCTTCTGAAAAGCCTAGCACTTTGAAAGCATGTAAAAATTCAAGTAGAAGAATAAGGACCATTTTGGTGGGAAGGTAACAGCATTCTGTGCACCTTCGGCATTTAGTCATGGCGGCCACATGACCACGGAGACGTCTTCAGACAGCACTGGCTCTTCAGCTTTGTAATGGAGATGAGCACTGCCTCCTAGACATTGATGGGATTCACATTTTTTACTACTGGTTCTGTGAGTGTGGCTTGGTGGGTGTGGCAGGGGAATGTAAAATCTCCAGTCAGAGGTGGTATTTGCCAGTTCTCCAAACTACTCAAAATTTCTGCTACCAGTTCTTCAGAACTGGTCAGGATCTGCTGAATACCACCTCTGCCCCTAGAGTCAGAAACGACTAGCATGTATGTGCAAGGAGAACCGTTACCTTTACCTTTAGGAGGCATATAAGGTTACACTTGGCAGTGAATGAAACTAGGACAAGGACGTTGGCAAGCTAGAACAAAATGGACATTTGATTTAATTGAAAAAATTTGGTCAACTTTTACCAAACCAAAAAAAAAAGGAATGCAAATATTTGGGTTTTTTTTTTTTTTGCTCTTTGCAAAATTAGTTCACAATGATTTGACCACTTCCTGCCATGCCCTATTAAAAATTATGATTTGGAGGAACTCCAAGGACACAGCCTTGTTATCAGAAGACTGCAGATCTGGTCAACATAATTTTTTAGCAAATCCCCAAGAGAATTTCCACTTTTATGTGGAATTTCCACTTTTATGTGGAATTTCCATCTCTATGTGGAATTTCCATTTTTATGTGAAGGGATTAAATGTAGGATTATTTACATGTATGATCCACTGCTGATGTGATCTATGATTGAAGTAGCTTCCTTATAGACGAAATGCTTATGACAGTTTCAAATTTGCAATTTGAACAGATAGGAAATCCATAACAATTGTCAACGTTAAAGTAAGTGAAAGTATCTCATTCAATGTTGATTGAAAAATGCTCTCGTTCAGCATGACTATTGATTAAGGTAAATGCTGACAGTGGCCAGAATCAATTTGGCAGATTGTTGGAAAAGAGAAACCTTGCCAGCAATACAAAATTGGGCGTATTACTGGTAGCCCTCAACTTATGACCACGACTGAATTATGGTTGTAAATCATTGTAGTCATTAAAGGAGGCACCCATGTAACTGTCTTGCTCAATGACCACAGTCCCACAACTCTGCATTGCAATTGTTTGGCAATGGTCCAGGCCATTAAGTGGCCTCATAGGGATGAGGGAGGCCCAGGGAAAGCTGGTACAGGCCAAGGCCTCTTGGACCGCATTCTATTTTATGCCTTTTGCAACAATTGCAGTTTTGAAAATTGTGCCCTTCTAATATAGCATGTGAATGACACCCATTTCCAGAATGCCCCACATACACTTCTGGGATACAGAGTTGGTATTCAGCAGGTTCTGACCAATTCTGGAGAACTGGTAGTGGATTTTTTTTTTTTGAAAATTTTATTTGGGTTTTCACAAAGAAAAAAACATAATACAAATAAAACATCTTTTTTAAAAAATAGCATGGTCCCAGGTTATCACTTCTTCATACAGACACAAACTCAATTTCATGCTCATTGTTGTGTTCTATTCCATATCTTGTTTTACATTTTCTACATAGTTTTTCCCCTCTTTTAATTTTCTCAACTTTATTTTGATTATCTCATCTCAATTCAAATCATTATATTATACTTTTGTCTGTCCTGTTTCAATTTCATATTTTCTTTTCTCGTTAAACAAATTTTCCCCTGTAGTTACTAATTGGAGTATGACACCTTTATATCTTCTGTGTTCTGATTGGGTGGGGGTGTGTTCTCATTAGTAGGGGGTTTGGCTGTGTTCTGATTGGTTGGGGGGTTAGCCGTGTTCTGATTGGTTGGAGGCGTGTTCTGTTCAGGTGGGGGCTTGGTTGCGCTCAGGTTAGTCTTAGTTGCTGGCGGATTTGAGCTGGAGAGTTGTGATCTTGCTGTTTGGCTTCTAGTTCGTGGTCCTGCTGCATCTTCATAGTGGGTGTCGGTTTGCTTCATGTATGGCTCAGAGGGGTTTGAAGTGGGTAGTGATACAGCTGCAGTGCAGCTTCTGGTCCATGGTCGTTTCTCATTTTCTGAATGGGTGGGAGTCTGTTTTCTACATGGAAGTGTGGTGGTGGCATCTTGTGTGGCTCTCATGGGTGTGGGTCCGGTGTCCTTCTTCATGTTAGGTACTCGTCTGTTCATGAGGGCGGGTTTCCAAATGGCTGGAAGGCGGGAGGTGTCATCTCGTTTGTTCATGCTGTGTGGGCGTTTTCTATCTCTATGGCTTCTCTGATTATTCTGCTGTTGAAGTGTTCGGTTTTGGCGATAGTTCTGGTATTTTTAAAATCAATTTCATGTCCTGTGGCTTTGAGGTGTTGGACCAGGGAAGAGGTCGTTTCTTCTTTTTGATTGAGTTCTTATGTTCTTCAATGCGTGCACTTATTCTTCTGTTAGTTTGTCCAATGTATGTGGTAGGGCAGGCAGTGCAGGGATTTCATATACTCCTTGGTTTTCTAATTCAATTTTGTCTTTGGGGTTTCTTAGGATGGTGGATATTTTTCTGTTTGTGCAGAATGCTGTTTTGATGTTGTGTTTTTGGAGGATCTTGCTAATTTTGTCTGTAGTGCCTTTTATATATGGGAGGAGGGCTTTGCCGTTTTCTTGTTCTCTGTCTTGGATTTTGGTTGGGGTTTCTTTTTGGATTAGGTGGGTAATCTTCTTTCTTTGGAATCCATTGGCTGTAAGTACGTTGGTGAGAGTGTGTAGTTCGGTTTTTGGTGTTGTTCATCGGCTAAGCATTTTGTTCTGGAGATGAGTGTCTTGGCTACGGAATTGATCTGTGCTGGGTGGTGGTGTGAGAGTGCATGTAGATAGCGGTTAGTATGTGTTTTCTTCTGGTAGATGGTGTGTCCTAGGGAGCCATTGGATCTTTTGTATACCAAGACATCTAGGAAGGGAAGTTGATTGTTGGCTTCTGTTTCCATGGTGAATTGTATTTTGGGGTGTAGGCTGTTGAGGTATGTGAGGAAGTTGTTCAGTTTTTCTTTCCCGTGTGGCCAGATTATGAAGGTGTCATCTACGTATCTGAGCCAGAGTTTGGGTTTGTGGTCGTATTTTCTAGAGCTTGTGTTTCAAAGTGTTCCATGTAGAGGTTTGCGATAACAGGTGAGAGGGGTGATCCCATGGGTGCTCCTTCTATTTGTTTGTATTTTTGTCCATTGTAGGTGAAGTAAGTATTGGATAGGCAGTAGTTGGTTAGATCTAGGATGTGCTTGGGGGTTGTATTTGTTTTGGATGGCTGTCAAGGCTTCTTTTATTGGCACTTGGGTGAAGAGGGATATGACATCGAAGCTTACTAGTAGGTCGCTAGGTTGTAAGTTTTGTTTCTTTATGATCTCGATGAACTGGAATGAGTTTCTTACGTGTGAGTTGATGGATTCTGCATAGGGTTGTAGTTGTTTGGCAAGAAATTTGGCCAGGTTTTGTAGAGGTGAGCCTATGGAGCTGACTATTGGTCTGAGTGGGGTTCCTTCTTTGTGTATTTTGGGGAGACCATAAAGCTTGGGGCATCTGGATGATTTTTCTCTGGGTATGATTCCTTGCTGGATTTCTTCACTGATGGGGGAGGCTTTTATTTTGGATTTGGTAGTTTTTTCTAGGTAGGTGGTGGGGTCTGTCTTTAGGGGTTTGTATGTGGGGTCTTGGAGTAGGTTGGTTAACTTGGTTTGGTAGTCAGATGTGTTCATTACCACTGTCGCGTTGCCCTTGTCTGCTGGTAGGATTATTATGCTGGTGTCTTCTTTCAGGTTAAGTAGTGCAGTTTGTTCTTCTTTGGATAAGTTGCTTTTGGGTGGTTTGCTAGTGCAGAGGATGTTGGTGATTTCGAGTCTGATTTTGTTAGCATCATCAGGGTTGGTTTTGGTCAGGCTGGTTTCAACTCCGCATATGATGGTTTCTGTGGGGATGTGTTTGTATATATATATATATATATCACTCATTCCATTCCAATTCAATTCTATTATTAATATTCATTAAATCTTAACATCTTCATTAATAATATTTAAAATGTTCCCATCCTTTCCTAATTTAATTCACTCATTCACTTTATTTCATTTATTTATTAACAAACATTCCACTAGATTGCGATAAATATTTTATCCATCATTTTAATCATATTTTCTAAAATTATTTCTATTTGTAATATAACAATACTATCTTATGTACCTTTGCAGAATCCCTTTTACAATTAAGTTTTCACCCATTGTCTCTAAACAGGTTTATACTTTCAATTCTTATACCTTTTCTCTGTTTCTCTATATCTTGTTTCTGTTCTTTATAACTTCTTTTCCTTTCCTTCTTCCCCCTCTTCTTCTCCCTTCCCTTTTTACCTCCTTGTCTCTCTACTTCTACTTCTCTCTTCTGTAATCCACTCTTCTGTTGCTTTCTAATATTATACTTATTTTTCAAACTATTCTTCTTCTTTTTGGTTGTTTTTTCAAATCTTAAACTATTCATTCTCTTTCCCCCCCCTTTCCTTTTCCCCCCCCACATAAAATTGCTTGATCATTAAAGATGGCTTCTTCTTTGTCCCAATCTTCTTGTTCCGCAAGCGTTTCTTGTTGTTTCTCATAGTTCCAGATCTCCATTTCTAAGAGTTGAAATACAGAGCCAAAAGAACCTCACCCTTCTTGTGAATCTTCTTTGTACTTTTTAAGTTCTATTTTCAGTTCTTCTAAAAGTGGTGCCATTTTAAACACTTTTAAACAACCACCCAATTGATTTTAATCATTTAAATGCAGTAACCAAAAATCCAAAGATCACCAAGGAATCCAAGTAATCCAAAGAATGTTTCTTCTTGCTTCTTTTTTCCACTTTCTCCTCCTGGGGTTCTATTATTTTGTTGCCAGGTTTCAGTTCAAATGTATCTTTCAGGAATCTTGTTGAGATTTCACTGTAAATTCCTTTTAATTCCAGGCAGTCTCCTCCATTTTTCCAGATCCTGCCCTTTTATTCTTTTTCTCTCCTTTCCTGCTTTTAAAAGCTTTTAAATATCCAGAAATCTTTATTATCCCTTTGACATTTTATTTTCAGCTTAAATGCCTATTGATGTCAAGGTGGATTTTTTTTTTTTCAATTTCTTGCTTACGTCTCTTAGCTGTCAGTATAAGGAACGAAAGGAAAAAAAAAACAAATCCTTTCCCTTCCCTCTCTCCTTCGCTGCTTCAAAATCTTCTTTGGGAACAATGTTATTTATTTATATTTTAAATTCCAGGGTACCTTACGTTGTTGCTTTTATGGTTTAACCCAGTCAACCAAAACTTTCTCTTCTTATCTTCCTCCTGCACATTCTTTTCCAGTCGAGTTCTTCTTTGAGGTGGCCATTTCTGACCACCACTGTAACCTCCTTCAGGAAAGGGAGTAATGGCCAGGTGAGGAGGAGAGATGCAGCTCTCCTCAACCCTGCTGGCAATCTCCCCCCTCTTCACCACCTCTATGGGGTGGCTTAGCCCCAAAACCAGACAGCTCAGGGCGCTCCAGCAGCGAGCACGGATCGAAACTGCACATGATCACAGTTTCGGTCTGTCACTGAAGAGACTCAAACCGGAAGTCTGGTAGTGGAATTTTTGAGTAATTCAGAGAACAGCAAATACTACCTCTCACTGGCCCTGCCCCCCTTTATTCTCTGCCTCCTGAATCCCAGCTGATTGACTGGCTCTTCTTTTGTTGCCCTGCACAGGAGAACAGAGCTGGAAAGCAGGTTAGTGGGGTGAGAAGGGAATGGGAATTTTGCAGTAACCTTCCCCTGCCACGCCCACCAATCCAAGCCACACCTATCAAGCCATGCCCATAGAACCAGTAGTAAAAAAAATTTGAATCCCACCATTGCTGAGATAGTGTGGGATGGTTCTGTGGGAAGGCCACCTGTGGCCTTGGCTGGGAGCTCTTTTAGAAAAGTGATCTTTGGAACAAGGCATGATGAGGCAGGGAGGAGGCCCAAGGCCTCTGGGTCCCAATAGGATAAGATGTGGGAAGATAGACAGATGGAGGAGAATCAGAGGTGGCATTCAGCAGGTTCTGACCGGTTTTGGAGAACCGGTAGCGGACATTTTGAATAGTTCAGAGAACCGGCAAATACCACCTCTGACTGGAGATTTTACAGTATCCTTCCCCTGCCACATCCACCAAGCCACGCCCACAGAACCGGTAGTAAAAAAAATATTGAATCCCATCACTGGGCAGCATCCCTACAGTCAGTTGTAAGCTTAAATGGGTGGATTGTCAAGTGCCTAAATTTTCATCCTATGACCAGAAGGGTTTTGCAATCCCCATAACTTCAAGTACAGGTGTGTCCATTCAGCATTGTCATAAAATTTGAACAGTCACTGAACAAATGGTTGCCAGACAAGGACTTCCTTTAAAATAAAAGGATACATGGCAAGGAGAAATAGCAGAAGTCCAACTATATTTAAGCAAGGGCGATTCAACGTATTGCACAGCAAGGCAAAGTAAGCTACTTAGAATGAGGATTTTTTTTTTTTTTTGGAAGAAAACAAAAACTACTGTAAAATAATTAAAGCCATCCAAGTAGAAATAAGCAATAACTGCAATGTTCAAAGGTTAGTATACAAATATTTAAGTAGCAATTAGCAGTTGGGAAAAAGAAAAGAAAGGGGAGGAAGCTACTTGAATGCATTTTCCTTTGTTTTTCCTGCTTTCTTTTCATTTGTTTTGCCTTTTTAAGTAATTATTGTATTTTCACTTCAACCTTCACTCTAGGGTAGTTTCCTTGGTGTGCGTGTGTGTATTCCTTTTCTCTTTCATTGTTTTTGTTGTTGTTGTTGTTCTTTGTCTTTTTGTTCTTTGTTTTACCTAATGAACAAAAAGAAAAAAGAAAAGGGTTCCCACATCACAATGATCTCCGGCAGATATTAGATTGGATAAATAACTTATTGACTGAGCAGGTCCAAACCACTAAACCATAAATGAGAATTTATATAAACCTTCTTCAAAACCATGCTACATTTTACTGCAATATATGAACCACACCGATGGATCTCTTTAATATAAACAACATTTCCTAGCAATATTTCCTCTGAGAATGATTGAAAAGCTTGCCAGCCTTATAGACTTAAATATAAACATCATCATCCTAATCAGAAGACACCCCTGATGCTTTGCAACATGTCTATCACACAGAAACATTCTTAGCCATCTCTATGCTCCTAAATGTTTTATACAATAGGTAGACTCCATAGCTCATTCAATAGCGGAAGACTCTATAATTGATTTCAAATGGATACAGAGTAAAATGAACAGCACTTTTGAGAGACTTAGCACATACACACAAGCATGGACAGTACAACATTGTATAGTACTAGACAATCTTTGTCCTGAGATATATCCTTACATACTGAGATATATCCTTATGTGCTGAGAGAAACAGAATAACTATGGATGGCTAAAAAAGTTAGTGACTTCCAACTTCCTTCCAGCTTCCCCAATGAGTTTCCTAAGGAAGCATCAGAAATCTTCCTTCCTTCTTCCCACCCTCCCTCCATCTCTCCCTCTGCCCTCCCTCCCTCCCTCAAATTCTTACTGGTTTCCCTATTTACTTTGCTTGTTGGAAGCTTGTAGGGAGTGTTAAAGTTTGTAGCATAAATTCAAGTCCAGAAAACACACAGATGGCTGACTCAGCAGGATCATTAACTTCTTTATATAAACATAATAATATAAGTAAATTTTACAATACCATTTGTAGATTCTTTCAACGTAACATAAGCAAAAACACAAGCAGCAGCTCAGAGCAGAACTCTAATTTCAGTTTTAATTCTCAGCAAAAGCACACAGAGCCAAACTACACCCAGGCTGTCACTTCCCATTGGCTGGTCTGTTGCCACGCTTACTCACTTGCTGACTTTGTTAACCATGTCTCCGCCAGTTAATGAATATACCCTGAGAGGGAAAAAGTCAATGGGGAAGCCAGTAGGAAGTTGCAAGTCCAAGATCAGCAGGCAGGTAGATCAGTGTTGCTGGGTGGGGAAGGAACAGGGTTGCAGATCAGGAATGGCATGTGAGTATGTATGAGAGGTACCATGTGGGTCGGGAAATGTATGTAGATGTGTGGCAGAGATGTAGCACATTGAAGTGTAGGGTAATTTAGTGTGGGCAATGTAGGTCTGGAAGAGTGCTTGAGAGTGTACAAGATGTATTGGGAGGGTCAACTAGGGCACACGGGGCAGTGAGGCTCAAGAAGAGTGTGCAGAGGTAGGCTCTGGTCAAGAAGCATGAATGGGGGTTGCAAAGATATGTGAGAAGAACTGTATCCTCCAGGTTGGGGATGGCCTATGGGAGTGTAGTGTGATAGAGTAGAATAGGCCAAATTCCCAAGAGAAAAAGGTGCATTCCAGAAAAGCAAGAGGCAACTCATTTCAGATAGTTTGTATAAAAGAAACAATGTGAAAACACCTCTCCTTATAATTCCCAGACTATAAGATTGATGTAAATAAGATTTTTGTGTACGTTTATGGAACAATAAAGAAACATTGCTTGGAAGAGTCACTGTGTGTCTTTTTTGAAGCCTAACAGATAGCCTGGTTTGGGAAGGGTGCCTGGGGATGCTTGGGAGTGCAGATTAGGGTCGGCATTTGGAGAGCTGCCATAAGGGTGTATGTGGGAGGTGCACATTTCCCACACTCCTTTTCCCACACTCCTTCCCTAATCCATGCAACTTGCAACCGAGGCGACCCAGTTCAGGGAGTATGTGGGAGGTGCCCCATGAGGTGTTGCATGGATTAGGGAAGGAGTGTGGGAAATGGTGCAGAGAGGTGCACAAGAGGTGCTGTGTGGGTCTGGGAAGACACCCAGGGGTGGCACAAGTCAGAAGGAGTGGCAGAGAATGAGGAGTGCAAAGGGACCAGTGGGGAAAGTATGCTAGAGTTCCTTCCCTCCCTTCCTCCATCCCTTCTTCCTCTTTCCTTCTCTTTCCAACAAGCAGTAAAGTGGATGTGCTGGGGAGGGAGGGAGGGAGATTTTAAAACTGACTGGGAAACTGTCTCATAATATTTAAAATGAAGGTCGTGTTACCAGCAGCCACAATTTCCCAAAATTTAATTCCTCCAAGGTGAATGTGGGTCCTGGATTTCAGGTATACTCTGTACAGTAACCCATTGGTTAAAAAAAAATGTTGACCTACGATGCACCGCTTCACCTAGTTAAAGGTCACAACAGTAAGAGTTTTATTAGTATATAGATGATCAATTAGAGTTGATAAAAATAAAATCCTCATATCCTCCAGCACTTATGTAGAAGTGGTACAAGAAAAATTCTATATAAGATTGGAAACTGATATATCTTGAACCTGAATTGCTTTTCAGTAAAGCAATTTCACTCATTCAACTGCTGATCATCTTGCATTGAAAACTGAATATAGAGAAAACCTTTCTATGATTGACCAGTTCTTAGACATTAATATTAACAACTTTCTTCATATGATCATAGGAAAAAAGGGGAACATATGCATAAAATAAAAACACTTCTTGTTCCCTCAACCACCTAAAATAAAGCAAGGATGCACATAGTTCTTTTTTTTTTCCTGATGAGACCTTTCCTGCAGCACTTAATCTCTATTTTATAATATCCTCCTGGGTTGCCAAGATAGGAAGAGACCTATGCTCTTTTGGTAATCCAACACATTCAATCAGTTTGCTGTAATGCTCCAGATTTACTGAAGACAATGAAATAGTGTCCAAAGTGAAAATATAAATCATGTTACAAAAAGTCCTCTTAATATCCTGCTCTCTTGCCTACCTTATTTGCTTGCTTTTCCTTGGCACAAAATGATGTGATACGCGCACAAAAATAATACTCTAGTGATCTCTTTACAATGGATGCTTTGGCAAAATGAGATTTTAAAAAGGTGCTATTTGCTAATTTGGAATTTTCCGTTGTTAAGTATTCCAAGCATCATGGAGGAGATATAAATTCTTTTTCTAGGAGGCAATCCAATTGGGGAGAGGAAGTGGATGCTAGCCTCTGATTGGAGATGTATCCTACGCATCACCACAAGTTGTACTCCATGCCAAGGATTCCCAAGAGTGCTAGCAAGAATATTTATTGAAAAGGAAATGCCATCTTCTTACTTGCCCTTCCAAAGATTTAGAGTTACCCTTAAATGGGATAATGTTAATACAAGCTAATACAAGTTTTCCAGCCTTCCACTTTTTTAAAAGTTCTAGCTCCTTCTCATGACTCTTTTACCAATAGAACTATGTAAAGTTCCCATATGTTACTTTTTTCCCCATAGATGTTATTTTAACTTACCAGTTTAACCTAGTCTTTTCTATAACTCAGGCTCCCACCACCATCATATCTAACCTTGCTTAGTTTTTTGAGATTATCCAAGGTGATTTGCCACTAAAAGAGATAAAATTACAGAAAAAGCATGAGAAATAATTAAAGATGGCTAGATACTATTACTAGTATTGTAAACACAAACTTACAAAAATAAAAAAAAACAGTTTGAAAATCTAGCAACAGCTGTTAAAACCACATTTGAGATTTGAGTTCTGTTTAGTTCAATGGGCTTATTCCCTTGCAAATGAGTACAGAATTGCAGAAGGGGGAGATTTATTGTAATAGAAAGCAGTAAATAATGTTTTTAAATTATAAAATTAATTAAGTCAACAACCGGCCAGAAGGATATTGTACTAAAAATTGAGTCTAGTTTACAAAACTGCTTAGATGTTATTGTTCTATCAACATGACCAATGGTATGGCGCCCAATTATTTTTTAAAAATGAAAAATGTCACAGGCCAATACAAGGAGAATCCTAATAGAAAAACTGCCTGTATATGAAGACGTGTTTATATATTTAACTGAGCAAAAGGCTGTTCTTTCTTAAGGCTCACTATTTTTTGAAACACACTAAGGTAGTTCGCATTGTCCTGATGAGAAAATTGGGGTAGTAGTTGAGACATCAGGTTAGAAACTGGTAAATCATGAGTTGAAGTTCCACCTTTAGTTATGAAGCCAACCTTGGTCAGCAACTCTGTCAACCCTAGGAAGAAGGCAGTGGTAAACCATTTCTCCACAAAAAAACGTGAAGAAAACTTCAGAAACTTGTGCAGGCATTTACCTGGAGTCCAAAAACTGATTAAAAGGTGTGAGTGAGTGAGACAGAAAAAGAGAGATGATAGGTAGATAAATAGATAGATGATAGATATACTGTAGAGAGGAGAGAGAGAGAGAGATGGAAAGATGGATAGATATATCAGATAAATATTTGATAGAATTGCTGTTCAGGTTATTTCCAAGACCAATCCTTGACCTTTTCAAAGGAAGATTTGGAAATATTGCTATCTTTAAGTCCTAGAGAACTGTTATGAGTCAGTATATCAAAACTCTGACATGGTTTTGAGCTATTGGTTTAGGTTGCCAGTAAATTCTTATTCTTTTTATGGATTTTTAGGGAGTTGCACTATTTCATACATTAGATCTTCCTAGTCATAATTATTTTCAAAGCTATAATACCTACTTCTTGATGATCTTCATTTATATAGTGATAATATAATAATTTCATATCACTTCTATTTGCCTCATTAGTTATGTCTGCTTATCACAGTATGGTAGAAATTGTATTTGACATCCATCTATATGTGACAAACCATCTGTGCTAAATCATTATAATGAATTAGCATTGTATTTAATTTTAAACAACATCATTTTGTAAGCAAGCTTCAAAACATTGCTATTTGAAAAAAATACAGTGTACAACTATTTTGGAGAGGACTTTTTGCAATGAAAAAAAAATTAAGCAAACCCTTCATAATAGGGAAGAGCTTATATGGAAGAGAAGTCCATGTTCTATGAATAAATTGAAGGGAGAACCTCTTTATTAGAAATGGAAACTCAGAGCAATGATTCATGCAGAGAAGCAAATCACATTTTTTTTTTCCTGAGGGTGATTTTTCTCTTTCATGTAATGGACAGAGAGAATAACCTTGAGGAACAGAAGGAAAAGCTGTAACCAAGACAACAATCAGATAAAAGAAATCCAACTCCTAGCTAGAACTGTAACCCAAGTAAGACCAACTCATCCCTAGTTCACATGAAGATAAAGAGAAGGAGAGGAGAAGCACACTCAGACTTAGAGGATTCTGTTACTTATAATAAAAGTAGTTGTAGGAGATAACTTGACAGAAGCATTTAGCATGGATGACTTTGGTTTCCTAATCTGGTCTACCTGCGAATGTTTTCATTTTTGCATATGTTGCACTTGTCACAATGAACTTGAACAAATGTTTGCATTCAAGTTGTTGGAAATAAATCCAAATGACAAAAACTTGCATTGGTGAAAACACAGAGAATTTATTGTTAAGCTGTTTGCAAAGAGCGGTAGAATCTCAGCTGACCTCAACATGAAGTTTGAGCCAAGACCCACACCTTAAAATTCCAAAACATACTTTATATACAGTTTCATCTCATCACCCAAGTTCCCTCCTTTTTGAGACTGATTCGCTCCCAAGTTCAAACTCACTGGATTTTGCCCTCAGGTGTTGCAGCTAATCCCAAGATATCTCCAGGGAGAATTGCCTGCTCTCGTTATGTTCTCATCCATATGGTCTCATCCATACCCCTCCGTACCTCTTACTTTGGCTGCCCACGTGGCATTTTTAAGGAATGTAGCATCCCCTCATCAGGGCCTCTTTCTAAGCTCATCATATAGTACCACTTTTCCAAAGAGATTATAACAACCCCACCCCCCAAAACATAATACTATAAAAGGCATATACATAAGATAAAAATATAAAAAGGCTTAACAATGGAGTATGTCCAAAAGTATAAAAGCAAAGCATGTGTATACAAGGAAATATATTTCATTTGATAACAGATTAACAAAATTGGAAGGGACCCTGCAAGGTCATCCAGTCCAACCCCCATTTGTGAAACCTTTAAGCATTTTATTTTTGAATTTACTTATTTCTAACAAAGTCAAAGTTCAAATTGCAAATCCTATTAGAATTATTACTTTTAAAAATGCTTATGGTAAATAGCAATCACATCAAAGAAGGTGAAGGTGTCCAACCATAGCTTAATTGTGTGCTCATTCTGTGATAAGCCGTCACACACAAAACCTGGAACATTTATTATTACCCCACTCTTAACAGCATAGACAGGGCTCATTAATCAGCCTTACATCCCCAAAGTCTTCTTTAATTTCTTTTAGTCTTAAAAAGAAATCCCAATATTTCTCTCACTATCCAACTGGTTTTTTTTTTAAAAGAAGGGTAATCATGCAGCAAAGTTCTGTGTGACACGGATGCCTTGAAGAATTCAATCATGACAGTTACATCCGTAGCAGAATTCTTTTTATTGAACAAAAGCTAATTGTCAAGACACAAGGGAAGAACAATGCGTCATACAGAAACACAGGTAATAATAACCCCATATGTGGATGGACACTTAGAATACGTAGGTGCATAGTTGCTTCATTAATATGCGGCATAAAACACTTCAGCAAAACACTTATGATTTATTGAAGTATCCCAGAACAGAGCATGAAAAAGCCTTCTCTGCCACAGCGGATCAAAATCAGGAAGAGTCAGCTTTCGAGTTGAAGCTCGAGGTAAAACTCCTTGTTACAAAAGGTGGTATTGTCTACCTTCTTTCCTTTTCTTCTAACCTGTCTCTGTATATTCTTCTCCATTATCAAACCAGCCATCTCCACACTATCCAAACCACAGAGGGCATCTTTGTCACAGCAGGGATTTGGGCTTTATCAAAATGTTTAGCATTGTGCAGGTTTGGTGAGGATCTAGGAGCAACAAAACTCCCTCTGTGTAAAGAAAGTTAGCAGGAGCTGTTGGCTGTCGCATGGAGGTCCATAAAATGACATGTTTTTAAATTCTCAGAAAGCTCTGCTCAGCCTTACATTTTCTATTTGCTATTTTATTTCCATCTCCCAACCATTCCTATTTCTCTGCAAATATTTAGAATGTATCGAAGACACATGCTGATGCTCATCCCACTCAATGGACAATTTGTCAGGGATTACAGCAGCTGTAATATAAATCATCTGGCTATCCCAATTGCTGATCCCCAAGCTAGAACATGTCATTCAGGAAGATATCAATGTTTCTAACCCTTTCTGAAAGAAAGCATTTGAGAAAATGCATAGAGTGCCATTCAAGTCTGTT
>NC_141991.1:179758159-179856493 GCF_049901715.1 Pseudonaja textilis
AAAAAATGGCTGCACAGTTTTGATCTTTGTAGGTTTAGACACATCACAGCATCTTTTTCAAGGTTTTCCCTGCTAGCTAGCCTGCCAAGTGCTCATCTGAGGGCATTTTTTGACTGCTAGTTCTTATAATACTGACAGTCAATCGTAAAGGGCAGAAGTTATCCACTAGTTCAATATCTTCATTGTTGGTTCTAAATTGGTTGCTGTACCTATCATTACTAATTTGGAGTTCTTTACATTTAATCTTAGCGATACCTTTCACTGTGCTCCTTGACTTTCATTATTGGAACTTGCAAATAATTTGCATTTTCAGTGAATTTATTTCCCTACAAAACTACCTTGGACTCCTTTAATAAAATTGCAGTTGTGCTGAATGTTTCAGCTTCATCTTATTCAAGGACATCGTTAGATCATTGCTATGGCCTCTGCAGAAATAAAATAAGTTGAAAAGTTGAAATGCTGACCCAAGCTTAAAGAAGTTCACCTTTCTGTTATATTGGAACAGAGAACTGGAGTACAAGTAGTTTCGGATTCTGTAGACATGGAGCTAATGACAGCAGGCAGAAGCACTGCTTTAAGTGCAGAAAGCAAAATATATTGTTCTCTCACTAAAAAAAGGTTAAGTTAGTTTAGGAATTGTCAATTTTGTTTTGCAAGCCATTTCTGGTTCTAGGAGGTGGTGCCTATCTCGGTTACAAAGCCGAAGAGCCAGTGCTGTCTGAAGACATCTCCATGGTCATGTGGCTGGCGTGGAATGCTGTTACCTTTCCACCAAAGTGGCCCCTATTTTTCTACTTGCATTTCAAACTGCTAGGTTGGCAGAAGCTGGGACAAGTAACGGGAGCTCACTCCATTATGCGGTGCTAGGGATTTGAACCGCCGAACCGCTGACCTTTCTGATCGATAAGCTCAGCATCTTAGCCACTAAAACACCACGTCCCCTCGCCCTTTATCTTTTGTGATGTCTGTCCCAAACAAATTCTACTATAAGGATGCCAGTTTTAACACGTATTGTTGCAGATGCACATAGAAAGGAGAATGAGGGAGATGAAGAACTATAAGAAAAAAAAAAGGATTTACTGTTCTTCTGAGTAAAAATTCCTGAACAAAACGACTTCTTTGCTCTATAAACTGTGAACTGTAAGCCTTTGTTTATCATGGATATTTATTTTTTGTGTATGATGTTGTTAGAAGAATAGAAGAATGGAGTCCTTTCTGACAGTTAGATCTGTTTGTGAGAAAGAACTTCAGAACACATTAGTGAAGCTGTGATACTCTGATTTGTCTTGGCTAAACTGTCGGTGATTAATTATACTATATTCCAGGCACAAACTGTGTTAAACGTAATTCTGGAAATTTGTAAAAGAAGCATATTCAGTGAATAATAGCCCAACGCTTGTTTCTTTAAATAAAGAATGGATTATGTCCAATAGCTTTGATAAAACTCAAAAAGAAAAAGGGTAAATTGTTCAATAACTCACAAAGACCAAAATTCAAGATGATCTATGCAGAAAACATTAATCTTCTGTTATCACATGACTATGCAACCAATCTGGCTTCAGGATCTATGATGCTACTCAATAAAATTTATCATTTTTGATAGGACACCATTAATTTACAATAGTTGCACTGAATGGTATGGTTCTGTGATGTGAACTCACCTTTGATATATCTCAACTTCTTTACCATGCTGAATCTCATTATAGATTCTCTCCCCTTTAAAAATGCAGCTCATAATTTGTAACACTATAGTTACCTCTAGACTAAAGATTAGTTTTTTATACGGACAAAATGGATGTCAACCAAGGACAAAAAGTTTACTTTATGAGAAACTTATACCTTGTTCATTCAAAAGCCTTGTGTATGGTGTTAATGAGGGGGTTTTCTGTCCCCCTTTAGGACAGAGTGGGATTAAAGGTGCCACATTCAGCCTGTGGATCACATTTACTTTGCCAGCACCCCAATATTTCAGGACTTCTGGTGGTGCAGTGGTTAGAATGTAATATTGCTGGTTCATTCTGCCGACAGCAGTTCAATTCTAACCAGCTCAAAGTTGACTCAGCCTTCCATCCTTGGTAAAATGGGGACCCAGATTGTTGGGGGCAATAGGCTGACTCTGTAAACCGCTTAGAGAGGGCTGGAAAGCACCATGAAGTGGTATATAAGTCTAAGTGCTATTGCTATTATAGGTTTAGCAGGAAAATGCCCATAGTCTCAGCCTCTTTTTCAAGAGTGGGGTTCACATTAAAAGCGGAAATGGGAATTGCTGCCTTGTTAGGCTTTTTGCTCTCATCCCATCTTTGAAACTCCGAAAGGGATAGACGTGTTTTTCTAAAACCTATTTGAGAGAATTGAAACAGAGATTTTTTATTTTTTGTTCAAGCGGCAGACCCTGTTACTTAAAAAGAAACAAATCCCAGAATTCCTGATCAAGAGATAACATTCTGGTGATAGAAACACTCTGGATGCATTTGAATAAGCTTTTGTTTTTTTGGCTGAAAGACATTTATAGAACCCCATTAGGTTCTTATGGAATTCTGTGTTTCTGTGGATTAGAATTTGAAAAACTCTGATTTAAAGAACGGGAATGTGATATATTTGCCTCTGGGAGAATTGCTACTTCATTCCCATCCTTAAATCTGTGCAGCCTACCTATCGTGGGTTGAATAATGTCAGTCAAATCCTTTAGAACTCCATCAAATGGCCTGCTAACCTACAGAAGGTAAGGTGATGAGTTATGTGTCAGGACTGTTTCCACATTGTTCACCCCTACTTGAAGGCAAAGCTTTTAAACTTACTGCTTTCTGTGACATCTTTTTATATTGGCTTGACTACTAAGGCCTCTTTTCCAAGAGTGGGGTTCATTTTAAAAGTGGAAATGGGAATTGCTGCCTTGTTAGGACTTTTGCTCTCATCCCCATCTTTGAAACTCTGAAAGGGATGGATGTGTTTTTCTAAAACCTTATTTGAGAGAATTGAAACAGAGATTTTTTATTTTTTGTTCAAGGGGCAGACCCTGTTACTTAAAAAGAAACAAATCCCGCACACTAGCAGGAAATGAACCACCAATTGCTGCTCCAAATATCTGATGTTCTGTTGGAGGAACTGCTCAAAGCTTATCCTTTGTGATGAGCCTCCAGTTTTGTGTGGCACTGTGTAGCCTCCCAAGCTGCAGCCCTTTAATCCTATTCTGGGTACTGACAATCATGCAGTGTTTTTGTTGAGGTAATTCCCCGTTAGGAGAATGAGCGCATACAGGGAGACGTATTTGAGAATAGTGTTTGAATAACACACACACAGCATACAGATACACTGTACAGTAAATGTAGGGTTTTACTTTCAATAAAGGTTTGAGCAAAGTTCAAAATAGGCAGTCCAAAGTCATTCACAGGTTAAATCAGTCAGTTTTCAATCCAGGGATAATTCAGTAACAAAGTCCAGAGTCAAAAACAGTTCAGTAACAGACTTAGATTAAATCCAGTAATATCAGTCAATTAGAAGAAATGGAAATACTCTCCAACAGAAGGAAACAGAAACTTACTCACACTCTCTTCTGAGACTAAGGCTAAGACAACCCAGGTTTCTGGCTCCATCATATGGCCGTTTGAGAAACCACACCTAATTACAGTTTTGCATTTTCTTTAAGATACAGTTTTAAAATGTTTACCCTGGTTTATATATTTCTAACCCAAATACCTGTTAGGTGACTTATATTCCTAACAGTTTTTTTTAGAAGTTTTAGAAGTTCCTAAGAAAATCAACCTCTCAATATTCCTGTGTAAATCAAACTTTTAAAACTCCAGGGGGTAAAATGAAGTGCTTGAACCGAAGCCTCCTCTTCTGCATGATGGGGGAAGAAGTTGCCTTGTGGATTCTTGCAGATTTTTTTTTTTTTGTTCTAGATTTTGTGACCCTGTGAGAGTATTGACTTGCTGGAAATCCTGCAATCGGTCTTCCATGTGGTTGATATTCTCATACCCAAAGAAGAATAAATAAATAAATAAATAGAAGAAATGAGCTTTCCGTTTCGTCTTGCATCCCAGCAAACAGTCTTGGCCAGGTGGGTCAGGTGGTTCTGCAGTGGATCTAATGAAGCCCAGCAGATCACCAACCTCTGCCAGTTTGCTCCTCCATGTAATCTAGAATGCACTAGAAATACTAGTTTCCTGCTGGAACATTTTAGCCCAGCTTTAGTCTGCCTGATCAACAGTGTGATCTTAAATGGAAGGCTTATAAGGACAAGTTATTTAACGAATGGTTAATGGGGCATCTTTGTGTTATAATAACCAGGATGTAAGGAGGAGATACAGACGGCCCCAAATTTGTTTGCCTTTCAAAAAGCCATGAAGATCTGGTTCTTCCTTTGGGTATTAGGGCCAGGCTGTTAGGTATGGAATTCCAGCATAGATGTATGTTATATAGGTGCCTTTGAGATTTTCAATGAGACTTCAGTGGATGCATGCGTGTGTTGCAATTGTTGATGTTTTATACTATATGTTTGCCACCAGAATTTTGTTGGATAGATGGGTGGCCTTAAATTTTTGATTAATAATAAACAAAGAAAGAAGCTAATTCATTTTCAGGTGCTCAAACCTAGCTATGAAAGAAAAATACACACACGGTGTTAGCTCGTCTGTGCCAAAATTTGTTTCAGTGTGTCCTATAGTTTTTTTTATTTTTATTTATTTATTTATTTATTTATTTTATTTTGCCAAGCATGCATTTGATAATATATATATAAGTATAAACATGATTATTAATACATGAAATAGATACAAATAAAAGGGAACATTAAGACGGGGATGGCAGCCACGTTAGTGTGCTTACGCATGCCCCTTACAGACCTCTTAGGAATGGGGTGAGATCAACAGTAGACAGTCTGAGATTAAATTGTTTGGGATTAGAGGAAGAAACCACAGAGTCAGGTAGAGTATTCTAGGTATTGACCACTCTGTTGTACTTTGTTGTATTTTGTGTATTTCTGTGCGAACACTTGAAGTGAACATCTGAAGAATTTGGCAGGGCAGCCAAGATCTCAATCTTATTTATCAATCTTGAACATCCTACAATTTATCTACAGTGATCATCAGTGCTTCTGTCTGTAGATGAAGTTCATTACTGATGCAAATACAATGCACAGGGGAAAACAGAGATGTCATTGGAAAGATCATTTCTATTGCTTGACTGATTCATCATCTGCTATCAAGTGGGAGTTGACTCATAGCAACCATACCAAGATTGATTTTATCAATGATGATCTGTCTCCTACCCATTCCTTCAATTTCCATTGGTGTCCCCATTGCCGCTGTAATTGAGCTCATCCACTTTGCTCCTGATCGTTCTCTTCTTTTTCCTTCCACTTTTCCCAGCATCATATAATCTCACATTTTCATAATGTGGCCAAAGTATGATAATTCCCATGTGCTCAGTTTTGTCTCAGATGATTGTAAATTCTTACATTGCATTTATTTTTTCATGGTCCACCAGTGCTTTTGCAGGTTTCTCTGGACAACATGTCAAGAGAAGCTTCACATAGGTTCAGACATCTTGAGGAGCAGAGCTTCAGTGGTTACATTTTGTATGTTTCTGGTGTGTTTGGTAGGAACACTGATGAGTCTAATCACCTCCATTGCTCTTCCAAAACAATTGAAGATCCATTGCCCTTAACAATCTGGATTATTGTCCAGAATGCTAAACCTCCTACATTATTTTATTCCAATAATTTGGATCTGAATTTGAAAGTAGTCTAATTCAACTACACATGACATACTAAAGCCAGAATCCTCAAATCTTGTAGTCCTGCATAAGAGAAATTGCTGCTATATAATGTAAGGAGGCCTCCCACTTCCATCCATCTGTCCATCCATCTTGATGTTTGGTTCAAATTATTGGGCAAGATTTTGGATGTGGCTATTGTCTGCTTCCTAGGGTTGAGAGAGTTTGACTGGCTCAAGGTCACCCAACTGGCTTTGTGCCTAAGGCAGGACTGGAACCCAGTTTCTACTCTGATGTCTTTACTTCTACAACAAATTGGCTCTTTGCCAACATTTAAAAGGGATTAGTTACTTCCATGGAATAACACTCAATTGACTATAACCAAATGGAGCTCCCATTGCTTTGATGAGTACATAGAAACAGAATTTCTACCAACTAATTTCTTATTTTTTTCATATGTTAGCATGGACTTTCATAACCATAAGCCTTCTAGATGCAACATGATTACATCCCCCAGAGTCTCGTGGCCAATGGAGTGTAGCATTTGGGTTCAAGCAATGCTAGGGAACCTTCCTTCTCAAGAGAAGCACCAAACTATATTTAAAAAAAATATGCTATGGGGACATTCCTCAGCATCTGTGATCTTTATTTCCAAATATGAGTCCATTTCTGCAGTTTTAACTTCGTCCTGTTGGCATCTTCCATGGTTATCCATACTTTTAATCTGGCCTAATCCAACTGTATCCAGAGAAACAAGACTGTTAGGAATATAAGTCACCTAACAGGTATTTGGGTTAGAAATATATAAACCAGGATAAACATTTTAGTACTATATCTTTAAGGGAAGGCAAGAGCATGGAATTGGGTGTGGTTTCTCAAACAGCCATAAATAAGATGGAGCCAGAAACCTGGGTTGTTTAGTCTGAGTCTCAGAAGAGAGTGTGTCTGAGTGTATCTCTGTTTCCTTCTGTTGGAAAGTATTGCCTTTGCTCCATTTCTACTAATTGACTGATATTACTGGATTTAATGTAAGTCTGAACTGTTTTTGACACTGGAATTTGATATTTGGATTATCCCTGGATTGAAAAACTGACTGATTTTACCTATGAATGACTTTGGACTGCTTATTTTGGACTTTGCTTAAACCTTTCTGGAAGTAAAAACCTACATTTACCGTACAGTGTATCTGTGTGCTCTGTGTGTATTATTCTAACTACTTTTTATACGTCTCCCTGTATGCGCTCATTCTCCTAACGGGGAATTACTTCAACAAAGACTTTGTATGAAATAACTGTGGAACTTAAAGGGACTCAAATCTCTTCCATTTGCCACCTGCCCTTTATATCTCCATTATTCTGATGGAGGGAAATTATTCCTTTCAATAGCATCCAATTGACTTTTGGGGAGGTTAAAAGTGGAGAGGTGGCATACTTATCGTTCAGAGCTAGAGACTTGGCACCATCAGTCTACCTTCTAGTTTTCATGTTGGGCTGCCTCTTTGTCACTACTTTTTAGAACACACTTGCTATCATTCTGGATGAGGCACAGTGAATCAAAGTGAACATTACCAGAATAATTCTTTGTACATAGATGGATGAGTTCTGAACTTTTTTATGCTGTGCCAATGAATTCCTGTTCATATTTCTTTCAGGTGATGTAGCTTCCTCCTACTTATTTTTTTTGGTTTGGATTTACGTTCAGCTGAGTAAGCTGTTTAGGCGAAAAATTAACCCCCCAATATAAACAACAGGCTTGGATAGGACTTCATTGCCCATGAACTTCATTCCTGTCTTCTTGCTGCTGTTGTTCAAAGCAGTTTTTGAATTTTGTTTCTTGTCTCAAAGCTGCTCACAAAAACATCAAACAAATGATGCGTGGTGCATACTAAAAAATAGTGTGGATGGGAAATTACAAATTAATGTTAGAATGAAGAGGAACATAATTAATCGTACTGGACTCTTCAAAACTCTACCATAATCTTCAGTTCATCAGCTGTGATAAAACTAGGCTAGCTGGACAAATGGTCTAAGGCAGGGTTGTCAAACTCAAGACCTGTGGGCCGAATCCAGCCTGTGGGGTGCTTAGATTTGGCCTGTGGACCCAACCTGGAATCAGCGAAGGATTGGCCTGCGGTGCCTCTGCCAGCGGAAACGGAGCTTGGGAGGGTTGCATGTGATCCGCCAGGGCTCCATTTTTGGCCACGATGGCCTCCTGCAGCCCTCTGCCAGCGAAAACGGATCCTCAATAAGTGATCCTGGTCATGCCCCCTCAATAAGTGATGTCGAGTTGGCCATGCCCACCCTGGTCACGCCCCCTCCACCCCTCCAAGGTCAAACACATCAACCCTCAATTAAATCGAGTTTGACACCTCTGGTCTAAGACTTCATAGCTTTCCCATCCATGGACTTCAACTCCCAGATTCTCAGCAATGGTATATTGGCTGGGGAATTCTGAAAATTGATGTGCATTCATCAATTATGGGAAATACTGGTCTACAGCATGCTTTGTGGCTTCCTGTCTGTTTTTTTTTTTAAATGCCACTGGAGATTTCCTTCAGAGTGCAATTGCATTCAGAGAAGCCATTTCTGAGAACCAGGTCAGGCTTCCAAACATACCTAATAGAAAATGAGAACTTGAACTGCGTTCACATAAACAACAACAAATGTAAATTTATTTTAATTTAAATTAAGCCTGTGAGTTGATGCTGATTAATTAAATGATGTCCATCTTGGTCCTGAATTGAATTATGAAGTCCAATCCAGACTCTTGCCTTGGATTGTCATGGTGTTTTATGACTGAATTCCATCCTTTCCAAGTATGGATTTTCTAGTATTTGGATCTCATTGGGATTTTTTATTGGTTGCCTACTCTACCTAGAACATTTAACAGTCTGTATTCTTGTTCAACTTGAGGGATATGAGAGTCATTGTCTGTGAATGTCTGTGAATCAGTTAAATAGCAATAAAAAGAAGGGAGGTTTGAGTGACGCTGTTGATGTGAATTGTCATTGATTATTTGATGTAGGTTCTACAATAATTAGCATTTTTACAGAAAGAGTTTCTTGCTTCAAGCTCAGTTATTCCATTAAATGAGACCATAGAATGACCTTCTAAGGTTGTTTGCTATTTCAGCTTTGAGAGAATGATCAATAATCTGCATTTAGTTTTTGACTGAAGACGCCCTCTACTTGAAGGCAGTCCAAGGTGTTCAGCTTAAAGAGCAACCATCAGAATGGAGAAACTGACTGTCAACATATGACGAACAGGCTGAGCAAGCCAGTTTTCCCCAATATGATATGGTAACTTACATGTCTAATATAAATTACAATCATTCTAAATATTGTTTGGCAGAGAAGAACAATGAAGATTATTAGGAGGAGTGGAGGCTAAAAGGAGCCTCTGTGGCACAGTTAGAATGCAGTATTGCAAGCTACTTCTGCAGCCAGCTGCCTACAATTTGGCAGTTCAAATCCCACCAGGCTTACGTTTGACTCATCCTTCCATCCTTCCGAGGTGGGTAAAATGAGGACCCAGATTGTTGGGGGAAATATGCTGATTCTAAATCGCTTAGAGAGGGCTGAAAAGCACTATAAAGCGGTATATAAGTCTAAGTGCTATTGCTAAAACATATAAAGAATGGTTGCTGGAACTGGGTATGTCTAGTCTGATGAAAAGAAGGACTAGGGGTGACATGATAGCAGTGTTCCAGTATCTCAGGGGCTGCCACAAAGAAGAGGGAGTCGAGCTATTCTCCAAAGCACCTGAGGGTAGGACAAGAAGCAATGGGTGGAAGCTAATCAAGGAGAGAAACAACCTAGAACTAAGAAGAAATTTCCTGACAGTTAGAACAATAAACCAGCTGGAACAGCCAGCCTTCAGCAATTGTGGGTGTTCCAACACTGGAAGTTTTAAAGAAGAAATTGGATAACCATTTGTCTGAAATGTTGTAGGGTATCCTGCCTGAGAAGAGGTTGGTCTAGAAGACTTCCAAGATCCCTTCCAACTCTATTGTTCTATTATTCTGTTTGTGTTCAGAGCTTTTGTGGGGTAGGGATTGTCAAAAAGAGTCAAGAGAGAGTCCACAAATTGTGCAGTTGTAGCCATCATTTTTCATTTTTTGACTCCTTACCCAAGGTCACTCTTGTTATGGTGTTAATGCTACCTGACTGTATACAGCAGAATTTACTTTTGAGTAAATATGAATGGCAGCATGCGGTTAAATATCACTGATGTTTTTATATTCTAAGTTGCTTCTGAATGTTTACATTTGGTTTCATACTTGAAATTGGTTGATAAAAAAAAATGAAGGAGGTATCTGCTAACAAACTTAACATATTTAAGGTTTGTTTTTGAATAATATTGATTATGATTTTTTGCTGTGTTTATTCAGGCCGGAATGGTAGAGACATTGATTTATGTAGCAATCTTATGCAAACTCACAAAATCTGGACTTGTGAGAATATTATTAAATCATAGTTATTTGCTTGATTTGGCAAGGGGTTTTTTGTGTGTGGGGAGGGGAGGTAAAGGTTTCTTTGCAATATTTGGGATCTTCTGGTTCTATTTGTATGGTACCTAAATTTGATCCCACCACTTTTTTTATTAATTCAGATCTTCTACTTTTAAAACATAAATATTCATCCCCAAATGTATGGAAGTGGCAATATATTTAAAAAAAAAAGAGAGAGAGAGAGATGGGTGATGGTGGTGTGGGTTGAACTTATTTATTATTTAACCAAGGACATTTTTATGATGGTAATAAACTGTTTTGGAGCCCAAAGGCAAGTTGTAGAAAAAGACCCTGTTGATGGCAGATAATAAAACAAGAGACACCTTAAAACCATTAAACCAAAATAATTACCAACTCTAAATCAATGCCATAAAATTAAAGAGGGACATTTAATGGATATAAAGCAAGGAGAGAAAATAATCACAAAGGATACAAAATTGTGTTTGAAATGATGAAGAAATACACACACATACATGCATGCACACACATATAATTTTTGTTGGTTATGACATTTTCCTGCCTTTTCCAGGGCTCTGGAGACATGTGAGAAAGTCTCTAACAAACAGAATATCAGAAATATCAAACATTGGATATGCACATACATGTATAAAGCAAGGCTTCAGATATATAGCCATATCTGGGGGTCCATTGGGCCCCCAAATCATATCTTTGAAATTATTGTGCATTGGATATGGATAAGATATAATACTGCTACTACTTTGAAGTAAATCTATCAATCTATCAATCAGAATAGAGCTGGAAGGAACTTTGGACATCTTTTAGTCCAGTGGTTGCCAACCAGTGGGCCAGGGGCCACTGGTAGTCCATGAGAAAATTTTGGTGGTCTGCAAAGAAATGTCACTCCCCAAAGCAATTAATCCAAGCTGTGCAGGAACACAAGGCTGCGCCACCCACATGGCCCGCGGGAACACAAGGCTTGCATCACTTGCATTGAGAACAATATGAGGTAGTGAGGGGAGGAGGAAAGGGCGGAGGGGGAAACTTGCCCCACTCGCCCCACGCGCCTGGTCTGGTCACTTGGCTGCTTTGTTCTGCTTCTTTCTGCTTCCACTTTTGTCTGCGCACAAGGAAAACCGCCAAAGTCTTTCTTTCTCTCCCCTGAACTCTGACAGAAATGAGTCTTTGGGATCCTGCAAGGCATCCTGATCCAAGTGGCTGCGCCAGCATGACGAGTCTCACAAAGACTCATTTCTGCCAGAGTTCGGGGGAGAGAAAGAAAGACTTCTGCTGTTTACCTTGCATGAAGCCAAAAGTCTCTCTCTCTCTCTCTCTCTCTCTCTCTCCCACAGAGAACAGAAGCTGGAGACGGTATCCTGTGATCCCAAACAAAGAATGATTGATCTGTAGGAAAACGAGGTGGGGAATTTTCTTGCAGACTTTTGGGGGGATTTTCCTAGGATCTCTGGTCTGCGGGATTTAAAATTATGAGTTTGGTGGTCCCTGAGGTCCAAAAGGTTGCCGACCCCTGTTCTAGTCCAACCTCTGCTCAAGCAGGACACCCTATACCATTTGAGACAAAGAGCTGCCTAGTCTCTTCTTTAAAATTTCCAACGTTAGAGCACCCGCAACTTCTGACGGCAAGCTGTTCTATTTTTTATAATTGTCCCCACTGTTTGGAAGTTTGTCCTTAATTCCAGAATGCTTCTTTCCTTGATTAGTTTCCACCCATCATTTCTTGCCTTGCCTTCCTGTGCTTTAGAAAATAAGTTGACCCCCTCTTGAAAAGTGAAATGTTATTGTCCTTTGAAAGTAATTCTTTGGAAGGAGAGCACTTTCTTGCTAAGTCAGGAATGGACAACCCACAATTTCTAAGCCATTGTTTCTATGGTAGTAGTAGTAAGAGTACATACTTTTTTGTAATGGAGGCAATCAGTGCTTTCATGTCACTTCCACATTTTCCCCCAGAAGTGGTGTGGCATCTTATTCCCTCTCCCATAAATTATTCTGATTGGCCCAAGTTATAGAAAGGCATTGACTGGCAAATTCTGAATACAACGTAGTTATCCTACGCCGGAAGCAATACTGTATTGCTTCGAATACTGTATTGTTTCTAACTGATGCATTGGTTGGCAGAGAATTTGGAGCTTTTCTGGAACTTCCGAAATCACCTAACACAGCAAAAAAACAAACAAACCCAAACCTTTACTTCCTCCTTCCCAATTCAGTTGTTTCCTCTCATTAATTTCAATGAACATTTGCAAGAATGCCAAAGTAGTTAGATTCTAAAATTTGAATTAATTTGATTCCATCATTCAAATTAGATCCCTGAATTGAATTATTGTCTTTAAGTTCATGAAGGAAACTTTGTTAAGTAAACATACTTTTCTCAAGGAGACGATGCCCTGCTCCCACCTCCAAAATATCGGAAGACACCTGAAGCTGACAATATGGTTCTCCACATTAAAGCTTCCCAAAGGGAATGTATTTGAACCAAGTTTTTGACATCAGGGGTGGGATTCTACCAGTTCGCACCTATTCACTAGAACCAGTTGTGTTCTAAGCAGTTTGGAGAACTGGTTGTTAGAAGAAATTACTGGACTAATCCTGTAAGGAAGGCAGGAAGGAAGCATTCTGGTGTTGCTTACAGAAACTGCCTCTCCGTTAACCCTTATTACATTCTTGGCAGGACTAGACTGTCTCTGGAACTTCTCTGGAGTATTTTCCCCTCCTTTGCTGGTACTTTGCTTGTGTGGAGTGACCATTCAAAGTTACAATGGCACTGAAAAAAGTGACTTATGACCATTTTTCACACTTACGACTGTTGTAGCATACCCGCAGTTATGAGAGCCAGGCGAGGAGATGCGTGCCTCAATTTGAGTGATATTGAGTTGGCCACGTGCAGCCAATAACATGACCACCAAACCACACCCACCAACTAAGCCACGCCATAGAACCAGTTGTTAAAAAATTTGAATCTCACCCCTGCTCAACATCCATCTGTAAGTGCCTTCTGGTTGCAGATGAAACGCACTCAGCTATCTGCGCTCTATCTATAAATCAGTGGGCTTTGAATTATTTCATGAAAGGAAAAAAAATGAAATTTTAAAAAGAGGACAATCTCTCCCTGCTATTCTTATTGGTGGCTTCCTTCTTCTCTAATACAGCTATGAATTGGGGTTGTTCTTTTTTTTTTTACTCTCTTTCTGCCAAGAAAGTAATACTTGGCTATTGGATAGGAAGCAGTTAAAGAAAATGTCCAATAGTAATTCACCTTTCTGCCATTTTCATTGTCCAATCTCTCCCTGCCATAGTCAGAGGAAAAATGTGTGTCGGGACCCATGAAACTATCTGCCTTGCAAAGGGGAGGGAAGATTTTTGCTTAATGATCCATTTTTGTCTCTCACTCAGAGAGTTCCAGAAATAAATCCCTGTCCCCATAAAATCATAAAGACATTTTACAGTGCTGATAGTGGAAGCTCTGTGGTTTCAGGGGGAAAAAAAGAGAGAGAGAGAGAGCTGTGGAGTGAAGTTGTTTTTATCTCTCGCAAGACACTTCAATTTCTTTCCAATCTATCTGTTGAATCAGCCTTCTTAATTTCCTGTGCTATTGGCATCGCTCAGCTTCTCCCAACCTGGAGTCCTGCAGAAGCATTAGATCTAAAATTCCTAGTTAGCAGGACAAGAAAATAAAAATTAAAATTAAAAAGAGTTAAGATTTTAGGAACTATAGCCCCAGAATCTCTAGAAGGTGCTAATTTGAGGGATCCTCATTTTCTTTCCTGGTGCATTAGAATGAGATGTCTGTAGAGATTGTCAGTCTGTTCTCATGGACCTACCTTTAAAGACAGCTTTGAAGCTTTAGATAGACTTTAGTGAGTCCTTGCTTAGAATATCACGTCATCTGTTATTATTTGGCAATTGCAGTGATTTCTCCATCATTTCTGGGTATCACGTTGTTGCTCGGTTGCTGCTTCACAATCTTTAGCAAGACTACCACTTTCATCAGTTTGGGACTTTGCCAGAATTTGTCTAGTTTTAAGGGAGACTACTCCGGTGGGGGGATTCAATTTTTTTTTTTTACTACCAGTTCTGTGGCTTGGTGGGCATGGCAGGGAAAGGTTACTGCAAAATCCCATTCCCTCCCCACTCCACTAACCTGCTTTCCAGCTCTATTCTCCTGTGCAGGGCAACAAAAGAAGACCCAGCTGATCAGCTGGGACTCGAAGGGCAGAGCATAGATGTGGGTGGAATCAGCCAGAGGTGGTATTTGCCGGTTTTCTGAACTACTCAAAATTTCTGCTACCGGTTCTCCAGAACTGGTCAGAACCTGCTGAATACCATCTGCTGAATACTACTTCTAGTCTGGTCTACTCCATAATAACTAAGGCCATTTTTTTTAAAAAAATAAAATGGGTACAAAACTCACAACCTCTTTTTAATGCAAAAACCCCTCTCACATTTGCCTCATAAATATCGGGGGTGTTGGTGAGGTGGGGATTCTCTGAGAATTTTTTTTTTAAAAAGGATACTGACAGATTGCATACAGTCAGGGCCACCCCGGCCCTTAAACTAATAGTAAAATTTGTACATTTGTAGGAGGAAAAAAGCTATTATTTTATTATTTAGAAGATAACAATCGTGTTTTTATTTTTGTATTTGTATTCATTTTCTGTGTGAGATGCCAAGGATTATTTTAATTGTGGCAGCATAAATTATGTTTAATAAATTAATATTTAGGGCAGGAGGAGATTATTCATCCATGGGTAAAAAGATGACATATGAGCATTTGGAATTCTAGCACCTTAAGCACAAAGCAAATATACACCTATAGCAATTAACTGGGAGAAAAACTCTGAATTCAGTTAATCTTATTTCTGAGTATATATCCGCAGGATCACAATGTAAGAAAAATATAGGAGACAAATACTTAAAAAGACATTATATCCAGAAAATGAAGAAGTCCGATATAAATACTCAAATTTGCCACTCATAAATGCAGATGGATTCCAACCATAGATACTACCATATATTAGCAATAATAATAGCAATTAGACTTATATACCACTTCGCTGTAATTTATAGCCCTCTCTAAGTAGTTTATAAAGTCAGTATGTTGCCCCCAACAATCCAGGTCCTCATTTTACCAACCTCCTAGAAGGATGGAAGGTTGAGTCAACCTTGAGCCGGTCAGAATTGAACTGCTGGCAGTTGCAGAATTAGCGTACAATACTGTATTCCAACCACTCTCCCATCACTGCTTTTAGTTGCAACCCTCTTCCTCCAGTGACTTGCTTGCTGCATCTTGTTTGCCAGACTAGACATACTGGAGCAAAAGAAAAAGAAAAAAAGGGTGTTGTCTTTTTAGGGTTTTATGATCAGAATCTTAGATGCTACTGCTAATAAAGGAGAATGGATGGCATAGAATCTTGACAGCAAGAATCAATCACGCTATATTACATCCCTAAAGCACTTCAGATTTGAAGGTCAAAGGGCGGTTTGGAGCACACCAGAAGGGACACACCTTCCTGCAATCCCTTAAAGCAAATGTGACTTTCTGAGATTATGTGGTTGCCCTCTGCAGCTGGAGCATGATCTCAGAACGGAGTCTGTTTGGTGTAAGGAGTTGCGAGACAGGGCTTGGGGCGCATCTAGTCACACTCCAAAGCAACTTGTGATCTTTGAATCCAAAGTGCTGCGTTGTATGATCTTGCACAAATTGAAATGTGGCTCTCTTCGAAACCATTGCCTCTAGCCAGGTTTATATTACAGAGGAATTTTGATATTCCACGTCTTTGTGAATATTAACCTCTGGTGCTTTTCCTCGAGTGCTTGGCAAAAGATCTTGCCTTGAAAGTTTCCATTTTGTTCTGGGAAAGACTAGCTGGAAAAACAAGACAGTATGATTGCTTATATTCCTTTTCTGCTGATAAAATTAATGAATACAAATTAAAGGGAATTGGCCTTCAATATCTGATCCAGCCAGCCATAAATCCACAAGAGAAAATTTAGCTAATCTAGAGTCCTGCTTCTTACCTTATATGATCTCTGCTTTATTCTGCTGGACACCCACAAAAGCCAGTGGATAGTGGAATAAGATTCTAGCTATGATTATGTCCTCCAAAATGAAGTCCTACTGGTATTGGCGGAGTTTAGCACAAGGTGATCTTGAAACAGATTTCTGGCCAGTTCTGAACTCTCCATCTCCTTTCAGGATTCCATGAACATTCATTGCCCAGGCTGAGGCCTTGGTTGATGAAAGCTCTTTTAAAATGCAGTGGTTGTTTCCCTTTCTCTGGCTGTGTATTCATGATTGATTTGCCTGTCTCCATCATGGCATCCATCATGCCGCTTCTCCTTGAAACATTGTCCAACAAATTAATCAGTCAAGACTTCAATATCCTCATTGAAAGTACCACTGGCTCGGTTCCTATTTTCTTCTCCTTTCTTCCAACCTGTCAGATTTTTCTTCACTAGCCTTACCAATAATATTGATTTAAAAATTGGAATGGATTCATGTCTTTGCTCATCTCCCATATCAAGAAAATTGTCTTTTTTTCCCCCCCATCTGATCTCATAAACTTCCAATAACCTTTTCTGGGTAGGTACCATCTAGATAGGTTGGGCATGCAGCTGCAATAATTCCTACTTTATTAGCCTGGTCTTTCACTCTTGACAAATGTATGGGGAGAAAGAAAGATGCGATATTTTATCATTCCTTAATTGCAATCTGGTCTTTGTAATGCACCTTTCTGTTGATAAGAATTTAAGGCATTTGAAAATAAGGATAGGTAGATGTATGGATCAATAGACAGAAATATTAACAGAGATGAAGAAAAAAACATCCAAGCAATGCAGAATAATGTGAGAATTAAAACAAACCCCAAATATGAATATTTGCTTTCTATTCTGTACACACACACACACACACACACACACACTATTCCTTTTTAGGGCAAGTAATATCATGCAAGCAGAAAAAAGGAGCAAGAAATAATAAGCAAAGTTAATTACAGGAATGAGATAACAAGGAAAAAAGTATCTCTAAATCTATTTATGCACTACATTTGTTGCATCTCTCCTTATCCTTCCCCCCCCCCATTATATCTATATATCACTTCAAATATTACCTATGTCTGTTTAAACTTTGCAACTCTGTTTTTAGAGCATCTCATCAACACCTTGCAACTATCATTTCCTTGGCCTTCCCTTCAACCTATTCACTTTGTTCCTGTATTTACAATATTTTGTGATTTGGTCATACATTATTTCTATATGACTGGTTGCTTCAACCTACAAATAGTCCTTGACTTACAACAGTTCATTTAGTGACCTTTCAAAGTTACAACAGAACTGAAAAAAGTGACTTATGACCATTTTTCACCCTTACAACCATTGCAACATCCCCATGATCACATGATCAGAATTCAGACGCTTGGCAACTGACTCATATTTATGACGCTGGCAGTGTCCCAGGGTCATGTTATCAGCTTTTGAGACCTTCTGACAAGCAAAGTCAATAGGGAAGCCAATTTCACTTAACAATCATGTTACTAACTTATTAACAATTTCACTTAACAATCATGTTACTAACTTATTAACTGCAGTGATTCACTCTGCCAAGAAAGCTTGTCCAATGGGGCAAAACTCACTGAACAAATGTCTCATTTAGCAACAGAAATTTTGGACTCAATTGTGGTTATAAGTTGAGGACTATATGTACTTATCTTTTTTCTCATGCTGGGTTGCTCTGATTGTAGATCTGCATCAGCTTTCTTGTTTATGTAAACTGTTGACAAACTTGTTATACTTAATGTGGGTGTGATGACTCAGAGTGTAACACAAATGTAACAAAATCCAAAATATGAATAAATGTCCTTTATTGCCTCCAGCTTGGCCCCACTGTTCAATAATACTCAGTTGAAGATAAAACTTACTTAAAAATAGTCTTCAAAAGAAAGCAATACAGTCCAAACTTAATGAGCAGATAAAGGTGAAATAAAAAACCAAACAAACTATAATGAGGAAATGTCTACAATGGAACAGGATCGGTAATGCCAAACTGAAGGAGATAACAAGGCACAGTCTGTTGGAAAGATGCCAACCAAGATAACTTCAGACCAAAATAAAACACACTTGCTTCTGGCAACCTGTGTTCTAACCATCTCTCTTATATACTCATCTCCCCAGCTGTAACCAATGAGGAGGATCATGGCCACTTCTTCTCTCGCAAGCCAAGTTGTTGCCTTCTCCTTTCCTCCTTGCGTGTCCTAGGATGCAGAAGGGATAGGCCTGGTTCTTCCTCTGACTGCCCAGCCAGCCTCAGCCCTTCCCCAGCCTCCTCCACAACCTCCGGAGCCACACCTCCACTCCCTGTCAGCTGTTTCTCCTCTCCCACAGAGTCCGACTCTACCAAGGACATCACAGTGGGGTTTTTTTGTTCCACTACATATAAGGTGACCAACATTTTTACAATGAAAGGGATGACACAAATAAATTTAAGAAAAAAATAAAGCCACTTGTGTGTGGCACTCTTGCGTGCGGCGCACTCTTGTGTGTGGTACACTCTTGTGTGTGGCACACTCTTGCGTGCAGTGCACTCTTGTGCACAGTGCACTCTCTCAAAACAATTCTCCTGTGTGGAGTGCATGCGTCTCATAATTGCATCTCACTGCACTGTACCCAGCCTTGACGAATTGTCATGTCAAATACAAATACGTCACATCACACACAACAGATTGGCTCGGCATCGATCAAATATGGAGATTTACAGTTTAGTCTTCAAATATCAAAAAGGAGGACATGTAGGAGGACGCTTTTTGAGAGAGGACAAAACTTGCAAAAGGAGGGCTGTCCTCCCTAAAGGAGGACAATTGGTCACCTTACTACATTAGATTGGATTTATTCTTTCTTGACCTCTAACACTGGTCAAAAACTGCAGTCAAGAAATTTCCATCTCCAGGTCTTTCATTTTATGTAAATCTCTTTCTATCTTGGCCTCCTAGCACTCTTTCCTTTCTTGTATTCTTGATAACAATACCAGGTGAACAGCAGGTGTCTCCAAGTTTTACAGAGAGAGAGAAAAAAGTTTTTTCTTTTGTGAGCTCTCGGGAATTCATTTGCTTGGAATGACAATTCTGGGAAGGAAATCAGAGCTTTCTATGTCATTGAGGCTGTTAAAAAGTAGATTGTCAGTCCTGGGCTGCTGGCACGAAACGAGAATATTGTAAAAATGGGGAGAAGGACCTAGATAACTCACTATAAAACTATTGCGGCATTTTGTCCAATGTGCCATCATTTGACCAGACTGTTAAATTTACCTTGTGAATTTCTTGTGGATTATATTCCAGCTGTAAATTTGCCAGCAGCATTACTATTATCCTTTTTATATACCATCTAGTTTTTTAAGAAATCTTTTTTCTTCTCTTTACCTCCTTCCCTCCTCTTTCTTTAGTAACTTCTGGAGTATAAATGAGACGTCTGAGGACTTTCCATATTTCCCTGGAATCAAGTATGATCTGAGATGTGAAGGGAGAGAGGAAAAACAAATGTGAATTGCCAAAGATGCTGTTTACATGTCTTCCTGAATTAAAGTCAGAAGCAGGGCATAAACAAACATTATTTATCTGTAAGAAGACAACAGATTGTCACTTTATTTATTTATACAGTGTACTTTACTTTATTCCGCCAGTGCTCAGTAACTTCCACTTATGATACATTTATTTACCTGTGGCAGGTAGATAAATTGGCAACTTAATAAGCCTAGGTACAGTGCGACGAACAGGGAATACAGTACTTTCTGAAGGAAGATCACAACTGAATCTCCAGGGCTGGGACTGGATTAAGGACGAGGCTCAGCAAATTGCAAAATGGAGCCTTATTGAAAATTGGTTGTCCTCCAGCAGTTTCCACATTTCAAAGGCAACCATTGCCCTGCTTGGAGTAGCGTATGTGCCCATGTCCAGATCATAGATGAAGGAAAGCTGTGAAAGATATGCTCAAGACAGATTTCCATGCAGGCAACCCCAAGAAGCCATGTCCATAGCTTTCCTTATTAGTTGTTCCGTGCATCGGTTCTTGCTGTTTCCTGTGACAGATTGAAGTTTTTCCTCTCCACTGTTTTTTACCTTCTCCCCAAACATTGGAGACCTCGAAAGACCATCAGATGTATAAGTAAAAGGGTGACTTCTCACTGAATATCTGCATACTCTCAACAAACAAGTGAACAGTGTTCAAATAATGTGGCTTAAAATAGAAGGATTTTCAGGCCATTTCAGCCTACGGCATATCAAGATTCACTATGAGAGGCAGATTTACTATGTCATGGCTTAAACATTGATTTTGTTTCCCTATGCATTTTATGTGGGCGTGTGTTGTTTCATGCACTAAAACAGGGGTAGGGAAACTTGGCTCTTTTATCACTTATGGACTTCAACTCCCAGAATTCCTGAGTGAGCCATAAAAGACATATGTCCTACATTTGTATTTTAAACAGTCCCATTTAAGTCAAAAATTGATTTCCCCCACAACTGAAAAACCAGTAGGCCAGGGATGGGGAACCTTTTATGGCTCACTCAGGAATTCTGGGAGTTGAAGTCCATAAGGGATAAAAAAGCCAAGTTTCCCTACCCCTGCACTAAGATAATTGTTCCATGCACTCAGATAACAACTGTTATATTGCCGAATATTTTACATTGAGTGTAAAACAATCAAAATACAAAATATCAGAGTTGGAAGGACCTAATCCAACCCCCTGCTCAAGCTCTATACCAGGGGTCCCCAACCACCGGGCTGCGGACTGGTACTGGTCCGTGGAACATTTCCTACTGGGCCGCCGGTTTGCTGGGCGCCGCCATCTTGTTTGACGAGAAAGTGCTTCTGGGTGAGCTTTTCCAGTTGGAAAGAGGCGTTTGGGTCCTGAAGGAATCCTCGCGCCTTAGTTTCATCGAAGGGGGGGGGCTTCGAACGAAACTAAGGCGTGAGGATTCTTTCAGCACCCAAGCAAGGTGAGCCGAGTGACCATCCCGAAGCCATCCTGAAGCGAAGCCCATCAACAAAGGTACAAAGGAGGAGTTGAAGGGGGCGGGGAGAAGCGGGGGCGGCTGACTGGCCGGTCACTCGGCTCGCCTTGCCTTGTCATGTGTGCTGATGCTGGTACCGGGCCGCGGATCATTTTGTGATGCCGGTACCGGGCCGTGGCACAAAAAAGGTTGGGGGCCACTGCTCTATACCATTCAGGAAAAATGGCTGTCCAATCTTTTCTTAAAACCTCCAGAGATGGAGCCCCTACCACCATTTCATTGTTTTCACTGACGGGAAATTTCTCCTTAATTCTAGGTTAGATCTCTCTTTGATAAACTTTCATCTGTTACTTCTTGTCCTGCCCTCAGGTGTTTTGGAGAATTAGGTCAACACCCTCTTCTCCACGACAGCCCCTCAAATAGTGGAAAACTGCTAGAATGTCACCCCAGGCCTTCTCGTTGTTAGACTAGACAACCTAGTTCTCACAGCCATTCATTGTATGGTTTTAGCCTCCAGTCCTCTAATCAACTTTGTTGCTCTTCTCTGCACTCTTTTTAACATCTCAACAAGAGATGAGTATCTCCTCTCTTTTTTGTATCATGGTGACCAGAACTGGGCACAGTATTCCAAATGTGGTCTTACTAATGCAGTATAAAGTGCAGTATAAACACTTGTCACGATCTTGATGCTATCTCTCTGTTGATGCAGCATTGGATTTTTTGGGCAGCTACAGCACCCTGCTGGCTCAGACATAAGAGGTGGTCCATTAGGACACCTAGATCCCTCTCACAGTTACTGCTGTTGAGCCAGGTAGTATCTATAGTAGAGGTCTCCAAACTTGGCAACTTTAAGACTGGTTGAGCATAGCTGGCTGAGGAATTCTGGGAATTGAAGTCCACAAGTCTTAAAGTTGCCACAAGTCTTAAAAGTTGCCAAGTTTGGGGACCCCTGATCTATAGTCATGTTTTAATACTGTCTCCCCCCCCCCCACCTAAAGTAAAGCATTACAAAGCCGAGGAAGTGTCCTAGGGTGATACTAGTGATTCTTAATCCTCTTTTACTTCCTATCAGAGTGCAGATTTGATTCTTGCCTTTGAAGGGTACTTTTATCTAGTGAAGGCCTGATTGAAATGAATGGTTTCAGCTTAATCCTGTTACCCTAAATGCTTTACGTTATAATGACCATTTGTATTGTTTGTATTATCAGTTGTGTTCCAGTATGCCTGTCTTCATGAATGTCACTGTGGATAGTGAGTAAAAGAATTCAAATCCAAAACAGATAGATCTTTTTCTTGCCAATTTGGTATTTTTTTTGTTGATGATGCTGGCTTATTTCATAAAATCATATGTTGAAATATACATGTTAATCTCCAAGCTGCATTGGAGAATTAATTTTAACATCAGAAAATCCCTCTGCATTTTAACTTAGTCATGTATTTGAAGTAATATTTCCTCTAATCGTTTGGTATGGCTTTTCCTGAAAATGTGCAGAGAGCAGCAATGGATACAGACATTTTAATACTTTATATTGATGGAAATCTTTTAATGTTGTTCTCCAAAAATATTGTAAATATATTTTTCAGGAAGCTTGTAAAAAATCTTATCTGAAACTAGAACAATTTATCCTAATATATGTAAGTATGGATTTTCACAAACAATTGGAACTATATATGTAGATTGGCTCATTACTGGAAAGCTGATTTGAGTTTCCACTTGTGTATTTATCTTTATTGGCACTGATGTCATTTTAATGAAATTAGCAGTGCATTCCCATCCTTCACACTGAGGTAATTTCTTTCATCTTTGTAACACCGTAAATTGTGTCCTGAATATAAACAACATTACAGAGAAAGTAATTTTTACCTTTACTTTTCAGTAAATACTCTTTGAATGTACTGTTTGTTCTTGTGGATAAGCAATTAAGTGTCCAATTTGACCCCTAGTCTGGCACTTTTAACCAATCCAAACTTTATGAAAATTGTATTAAAGAATGGTTTTTTTGAGCACTGCTTTGGGCAATTGTTCTCATGCTAGATTTAAAGCCACCATCTCCATCAAAAATTCCAAGTGGTGCAGTGGCCCAGAGGTGGAGCTCTTGCCTCACAATCAGAAGGCTATGAGTTCAATCCTAGGTAAATATTTCAATCCTAGGCAGATATTTCTCTCTCTGGGCACACTGGAAAAAATACTCTGCATTGGTGACAGGAAGGGCATCCAGCCAGCAAACACTCAGCTCCATTCAGTTGCCCAGACTCCACCCCACAAGGAATTATGGGGTCATTAAAAGAGGATGATGACGATCTCCATCAAAAACTAATAGAGATGTTTTCTATCAACTGTGGCTTCTCCTCTCTCTGGCTTTCTTAATTTTGCAGCCGGAGCACAGAAGGGGTCAAAGAAAAGCCACTTTGGTTGAAGTCTGCTTCTTGTTAATTGGCTCTAGGAGGTGCAACAGGTACTAAAAAGGATGAATCCCATACAAACCACGTGAGTTACCATGTAACCCTTTGTTTTGGCTGGGAAGAACTTTCTGTCTGTCTGTCCCTTTTCGTATACTGGCGATCTTCCCAGCATGGCTGACTTCCTGTCCATTCCCCATGGCTGTGCCCATCTTCCTATAGCAGCGTGTCGAGTACTAAACAAAGGCTGAGTACTGGGGCAACATTTTCATGTCAAAATGCATCAAGTATCAAATTTGTCGAGTTTTGAAACAGCCGATTACTGAGGTACCCCTGTAGTAAGTATGCAATATGAATGTATTCTCCACAAGATCTTCAACCCCCTTGGATTTATCAACTGCCCGTTGATTGCAAAGAGCTAATGGTGTTCTATTGTAATCCCTATGCTTTCCCCAGACTTGTTCATCATATCTGTTTGGGCAACAGTGTACTTATGTCTGTTTTAATAGGTGGAAATGTTCAAAACATATTGTCATTTCACTTGATCCGGGCCCAAAAGCCTCATCATCTGATGGTAAAGAGTTTTGCTTCTTCCTTCACTGCGGAACTGAAGTTCTCGCCGCTCATTCGTGAACTGGCAGCAAACAATGCTGTTGTGAGGATTCCTGTTCCATTGCCAATATCTGGCACAGTCTTTATAGATTCTGTTGTCAGTCATTGTCAGTCACTTGACACTCCTCCTAGACAATAGATGTCAATGTCTGACAGATTTTATACATCATGAATCAGTCCTTGGACAGTATCCAAATAAGGGAGAAAATACTGCATTCATGCTGATATAAAGATGATGAAAACACATCTCACTTTGGGTTTGGGGATATGGCAGATAAAAGAAAGTGTCAGGGCATGTCCGTGCTACAATTAGGTGTAGATGAAGAAAGAAGGCAGTTCTAAGGAGACTCTGCTTTACAGCTCAATCTTATGAGGGCTTTTTTTATTCAGAAGAAATCTGACCTAGTAACTATTCAACCCCCAGAATGCAACCGAGATGTATGAATTCATTTCTCTGTCTCATACAGGACTAGCCAGACCATTAGACCAGGGGTCCTCAACCCCTGTGATTACAGCTAGGCCATGCAAATGGTGGGTGAGCTCTTCCCCACTTGTACGAGCAGCAGCCGAGCACGTGCGTGTGTGTTCCATTTGCGTGAGTGGTGTGTGCGTGTACAAACCACTCGTGCAAATGGAGCTGTGTGCACTTATTCGCTCCTTGGGTGGAACCATCCCCTTTCCCCTCCTCCCCCAGTCTGCAAAGCCAGAAAGTTTTGGGAATTCTTGCATTAGACAGAATGAAACAGATGCTTTGGTCAACAGACTTGAACCAACCTGTACTTGCTGTGTTTCTGATTGCTACCCATGGCAAATGTTTCACTGCGGACACCAGAAAATAGTTCTCAACTTAAGACCACAATTGGGAGCAGAACTTTCATTCAGAGGTAGACTTCACATAATTTAACAACCGGTTCGCCTAGTGCAGAGCTGAAAATGTGAGTGTGCGCAGCTTCAAACACATGGCAATTTCATACGCGTGGCTTCCAGCACACCTTCATGGGCAGCTGTGGTGAGTAGAGCAGGTGAGGTGCAGAAGTCATCTGGGCTTCATGGGTGGGGCAAGTGAACAAGATATATAAGATGGGATAGCACTAGGATGGGTGGGCGGGCCCAGATGGTGATTGGAACTACCGATACAGGAGAACCGGTCTGAACCAGAAGCAGCCGACCTCTGCTTTCGTTGCTAAACAAGGTGCTTGTTTAGTGACTCACAACTGATTTTACAACCTTTTTGCTATGGGTTGTTGCAGTCATTGAGTGAATCACATTAATGGATTTGCCATTAAGCAAATCCAACTTCCTTCGTTGACCTTGCTTGTTGAAAGCCAACTGGGAAGGTCACAAATGGCGATCACATGACCCCCACGATGTGGCAAATACATGCTGGATGCCAAGAGCCCGAATTTTGATCACATAGCCATGGGGAGGCTATAACAGTTGTAAGCGCAAGGGCTGGTTATAAGTTACTTTGTGTGGTTTCATTGTAACTTTGGATGGTCTCTATGAAGGTTGTAACTCAAAGACTACCTGTAGTGATCTAACAATGCATCATTTGATGTGTCCTCATATTCAAGTGACTGGTTACCTATAGAATGAGTACTGTAATACCTTTGTTATCACTAAGTGGGGAATACGCTTGTGAAGCTATAGCTCTGCCAACATCTGCGGTGACATATCTTCATGGTCTACTTTATTCTCATGCATTATTTTGCTACTGTGGCAAAAGAGAAATTTCCGGACATTTTTTAATGGGGAAGAACAGGTTCATCTTTTGTATTCTGGTTCCTCTCTACCCTATATCTCACATGAAGTTCAAGAACTGAGTATTGATAAAATATGTTCCGGGGTAAAAATGAGCATGACCCAATCAATTATCTTTTTCTCTCATTTTGAGTGTGATATTATTAGATGTTATTATCAGAATCCAAGATGATGATGATCTTGAATTCAATTTGCAAGTAAACAGTCTTTAAATATTCCAAGATAGCATTTGAATAACTTTTCAACTTGTTACAAGTATTGGCAAATATCGCAAGCCATTTTCACCGGAAAGTTGGTTATCTGAAATGTCCAGGGATCTGCCTTGCATTCATTATATGTCATAGAGGCCAGAGTGCAAATAGCAGATTTGTCCAAACATTTGGGAATTTCTGCTTTAGTCATGAACTTTATGTTTTAAAATTACCTGCAATATCACACGCTGAGAAGCTATTACAGATTACTGTAACAAATTTTGTTTAAAACATTGCTCATTTTTGGGTTGAACTGAAATTTGGTTCCCTGAAATTTCCACTTGTTTTTTCTTCGCACCTTGTTTTTCTTTCTGTTCTCCTTGAGCGTATTTTCTTATACCATGACTGGTAGGTTTTATGTGACAACTTCCTTTGAGTTTGATAAACTTATTTTTATGGCCTGTCAGGAGCTACAGAATAGGACAGTTATCAAGTAAGGCCACAATATTTATGTTTGGCTTCTCAGACTACATGCTGTACATGTGTAAGTGGGTGTCAGGCCTTTTCTTTTTTTCTTTCTGCCAACACACAAGAAGATTCAACTTGCGCAGTTCCTGGACAAAAGATTCAGTCACAAAGGAACTCTTGTACCATATAAAATGAAATGAAAACTAACATGTTATGTTAGCTAATGTAAAAAAGAGATAAGGTGAGAAGTAGGGTGTTATGTGGATCATAGCTTCCAAGTCTAAGGAAGCAGTTCTAAAAGATGGGCCTTCTTTCCTCAGAGGTTATGATATATTATTGATATATGAAGGATGACAGCAGAAAACCTATCCAACATGATGTTCCCTCTGCACTGAATCTGTGTGTGTTGTTTCCAGTTCACATTTTTAGTTACAAGTAATCCTCGGCTTACAACAGTTTGTTTAGTGACTGTTTGAAATTACAACGACACTGAAAAAAGTGTCTTATGATCATTTTGCTCAGTTTGCACCACCAGGGGTGGGATTCAACTGGTGTAACAACTGGTTCGGTGAGCGCGCGCTTTGCAACCTACTGTTGTAAGCCCTGCGTGTAATACAGCTGACAAGCAGCAATCCGCTGTGCCGCATGAATCGTCAGAGCTATCGGTTCATCTGAACCAGGACAAACCAGTAGAATCCCACCCCTGGTTATGACTTGTCAGAGCGTTTGCAGTGTGACTACCATTATGAGACAACCCAGGAGCAAAACACAGCACACAGAGACTTATACATTTAACAATGGTTTATATACAACAGTTATATACAGAAATATAAGTGGTAGGCAAATGCCTTCTTAACTCTGCACGGAGACCTCTGCAATGAATACCGGACAGAAGGAGAGAGAACACGCCCTCTAATGGCTGCATCTTATATAAACACCACTTAAAGGGGTCTTTAATTCCCAGTCTTAAAGGGAAATACCCATGCTAGGCTGAATCACTTTCATTTCATCAGCCTAGCATTGCACCAGACTTACAGCATCTGGCAGCTATTACTGCTGCTGGTCAGCTCTTAAATCTTAATATCTCAACATGACCTTTGAAGCATCCCCATGATTATATGATCAAAATTCAGAGGCTTGGCAACATATTTATGATGGTGGCTATATGCCAAGGTCAGGTGATGACCTTCTGCAACCTTCTGACAAGCCATGACAATGGGGAAACCAGATTCACTTAACAACTGGGTTACTAACTTATCCACTGCATTGATTCACTTTACAACTGAGGCAAGAAAGGTTGTAAAATGGAGAAAAACCCACTTAACAAATGTCTCACTTAACAACCAAAATTTTGGGTTCAATTATGGTCATAAGTTGAGGACTACCTGTATTTCTATTGCTAGTTCCAACCGAACTTAAACATTTGGTACAAAGCTGATCTGCATTACAGTGGTCAGAATTCTCTGATCTACAACCTTCCTTCTGTGTTTTGTAAACTACTAGTGGTCCTGCTGTATGGATGGAAAACATATACTGTCCTGTTGGTTTTTCTACAATAATGAATCTTGCCTTTCTCAAAATTCAACCTGTGTGGGTTTGTACAACATGAAAGCCATATCTCAAAGTCTGATCTGAGTAGGGTTGCACATTGCATAAGCACTATAAGATAGTTTATTTTTATACTTAGTATGTTCTGTCAATCCATCCATTGTGTTTGGTAAACCATGGTTTATGGCTTGAGAACCATGCCACTACAGCTGGATCACCAAAACTAGCTGGCTTAAAAAATGTTCAATCTTAGTTGCTGTGATTCATACCCAAGATACCCAAAAGAACGATCCATTAAGCAAAATAGATCTTTATGTCTGAGAAATCGTGCAAAGGATGGTCCTAAAGGTATTTTTTATCCCAAAAGGTAACTGGACATTCTTTGTTTTCTTTCTTTTTTGAAAGGTTTTTTTTTAATGGTTTGCTTCTCATCCAAGAAGCTTTTTCAGTTATTCTTCAGAAGTGAAGAAGCTTCTTGGATGAGAAGTGAAATGTTTTCAAAGAAAATAAAACCCCAAGAATATCCAGTCCCCTTTGGAAAAAAAGCACCTTTGGGACAACCATGACTTGGATGATTGAGAATCTCTATAAACATGCATAGGATTTCACTTTAAAATGAGAACACAAGCCAGGGATTATTCTGTTTTGCCCATGTTGATTCAGAGTAAAGTCAGACCACCTGTGCTGTTGGTATCAGCTGCATTCAGCTTTGTGTATAATTCACAGGTATGTAGGAAAGCTCAGCAGGTGCCTAATAAACCTGCTTTTGTTGTTGCCTGGGAAAATAAGAATAGTGCATTACATTCAGGCCTCCCAAGCTATGCCCGTATTATAGTGTTGATAATTCCATTTGAAATTATCTTCAAGCTCAAAATTTCCCATAGATTAATGAATATTTATGGGTGGGGCCAAAATCTCTGTCAAATGAGTGTGTTGATTAAAATCTTAACTGGAACTGGTGTAAAGCAATTAAACTCTATATGTATGTGGCAGAGGAGTGTGTATGTAGTGTTGTGTATGTACAGTATAGGTACAGGTAGTTCTCAATTCGCAACAGTTTATTTACTGACTTTTCAAAGTTACAACAGCATGGAAAAAATGATTTCTGGTCATTTTTCACATGCTCATTGCAGCATCCCCAATGGCACTGAAAAATATAACTTATGACCATTTTTCATAGGTACAACCTTTGTAACATCCCGATGATCATGTGACCAAAATTCAGATGCTTGGCAATCGGCTCATATTTATGTCGGTTGCAGGGTCCCTGCACCATGCGATCACCTTTTGCAACCTTCTCACAAGCAAAGCCATTTAACGATTGTGTTACTAGCTTAACAACTGCAGTGATTCACTTAACAAACCACGGCACAAAAAGTCGCAAAATGGGGCAAAATTCACTTGTGGTTGCAAGTCGAGGATTACTTGCTGTGGTGGCGCAGTGGTTAGAATGCAGTACTGCAAGCTTCTTCTGCTGACTGCCAGCTGCCAGCAGTTCGGCAATTCAATTCTTACCAGCTCAAGATCGACTCAGCCTTCGTATAAAATTAGCAATGCAGAAGTATAATATTGTTTGTTTTATATTTTAGTGTATATGGAAGAGACAATGCCAGAATGGTTATACCGTGTCCGATATTTAAATATGTAATCAATAAAATTTTGGGGAAAAAAAAGATCGACTCAGCTTTCCATCCTTCTGAGGTGGGTAAAATGAGAACCCAGATTGTTGAGGGCAATAGGCTGACTCTGTAAAATGGCTTAGAGAGGGCTGTAAAGCACTATAAAGCGGTATATAAGTGTAAGTGCTATTGCTACTTGTATATGAAACTCACACATGAGTAGAATTGTGGCTCTGAGGTTTCAGGTTGGATATCCTTGTACGTAAAACCAAAAACTTCAGAAAAGATCCATCAAGCAGAAACCCTCTCAGTAGGGTGACCTAAGAGGAAGGCAAAGCAGCAGGAAAGGTTAATTTGTAGCTATTGTCCCTATAAATTATGGTTGTAGACCAAAGACCAGCAGTAGCATTTTCTTGCCGGGAAGGTGGATAGGTCAAGATCTTTTGGGCATCACAATCTTTCTGAGCATTGTTTCTATAATTGAAAGGGCAGGCACGATGCCACGTACCCACAAACTTTATTATAAATCACTATTTATGTGGCTTGAAACAAACTTTAAATATCTCCTGTCTTTTTTTTTTTGGTCCTTTCTCTTCTGCCGAGAGGTATAAATCTAATCCACAAGGTGGTTTGTGACTTTTTTAGAACTTTCTTCTTTTGCCTTCCCAACAACCTTTGGGCTCATCTTCTGTGACCTTGTGAAGACATCCTCTGAAGAGGCCCCCATGAAGCAAACAGACCATTTCCGTTGTTAACGCAGAATTGTGGCCATAAAACATCACGACCAAAGAAGCAAACACCGTTCCGCTTCTTCAGCAACCCCAACTGCACCGGTGTAACCGGCGAACGCCATCCAAAGTGGGTTTTCTTCAGCCTTCGTTTTCTAATATCCTCTTTGTGACACTGCTGTAATGGGTCCCCAAGGTACACAGATGCTTCAAGAATTACATTGTTGTCGCTCCAAAACTGGCTTGAGACGCTTCTGCCAGATGGTTTTTAACCCAATTGCTGTCAAAGCAAAGTGTATTTATGAATTATCTTTTGCTTGTGGAGGCAAACAACAAAAGGGGTTTCGGGAGATTGAGGCCCTGCGAGGGTGCCGGCTGGTGGTGATTTGTGTTATTTATTTATTTCCCCAGCAAATGAAAGCTTGCAGAACCTGACAGTTTCCCATTAATGGCAACCCCAGAATCTATTTCTTATGAAATCTTCTCAATTCATGTCGTAGGTGACATGTTGCTGAAGGCCAAGGCAAGCATTCACCCTTTGCAAAGTCCGCTGAAGATGGAGACATTAATAATTTTGAGCAGAGGCCCCATCAGAGCAGAGTTTTGAAATGATCTTTCAAAAACAGCACTGTAGGGAAGCCCTGTTGCCCTGAGAGCTAGGAAGTCTCAAGGAAAGTAGATGGCTTAAATTACAGAGAGAGACGAGGATGTGTGGGGAAGAGAGCGAAATCGAAGTAAATTGTTTGAATGGGATGGATTTATTTACAATAGGCCTTCTCACTCTGTGACGCCCTCTTTCATCATTTGAAACCCTTTGGGTCAAATTTGCTGGAGCATTCCTCCTAAAAAATGCTAAGCTCCAAATCACTAGTCTGTTAAGGCAGATTATTATTATGACTGATGCTTGCAGTCAACAAATCCCATGAATGTTTTCCTGTTTGGTAGAAATGCTTGTGATTGTACCATACATCTCATTGACCTGGTGCCTTATGTGACTTAGGGCTCATGATCGAACCACGAATAATTTTCATTTAATATTCAGAAGTTTCATTATGATGGGACCTTCCCCTGCAATTCCTCCCACAATCCCACAAATCAGTACTTTATGATAACTGCAAGAAAGAAGTGATTGCTCAGATATTGCTAAACTCTGACCTTCTCTCAGCGATTTTCAACCAGGATGTCCAGGGATAAGTGATGCTTGGAAATAACGATATAGCAATTGCTGGAAGTTGCTGATTCCATATCCCTGAATTGCAAGAATAATAAATAGAGGCAGGGATGAAGCTCAGAAAAGCTTGTGTCTTTTAATAATATCTGTTAACCTGAAAAGGGTCTACCAGACTCCTTCTGAATTTTTGCCTACTAGACACTAACCCAGCTCTTCTGCCATAAGAATGATCAATACAATTCTGTACACAGCTGCTTGGAATTTAGTTCCACTAAATCTAGTGGACCTTAATCAAGTATACATAATAACACAGCCTGAATGTCCTTTCAATCAGGGTTGTGACATTTACTTCTTCTGCGACAGTGACGTGCTTTTTCAGTGGAGATACCAGGAACCAACGCTTACCTCAAATGTGCTAAATTTTCTTTGTTAGTCGTATCAGGAATTACATTTCTGGTGGAAGTGGATAGTCTACCGAAATGCTAGATGCCTTGAGGCTCTTCCAGTTATCCTAGTAACAGTGTCTTCCGCCATGTTTTCCTCATGACGCAGCCTTCATCTCATCCTCAATCTATAAGACAACATGGAATCATCCTTAGCCAATCCTATCTTAAAGTTTTTTCATGCTTCTCTCACTTACAGTTTGGGTTATGGATAAACATAAGTGATGTTGCTGTGGAAGTGATGGGATCTGCCCAGCTTCTATTGCCCACTTTAGGCTGTTGCAGGCAACTTTGGTTGCTGGGAACTGCTATGGTTTTTGGTGTGGGCCACTTTGGCATGAGTTGCATGCAGGATTGGACCCATGGATGACGCAAAGGCATCTATACTTGAGTAGCACTTCTCAGGTATTCAATCAATCAATCAAAGTGATATAGTGCACTTTTGAAAGCTTCCTCTTGATCTGCATAAAAAAAAAATCAGTGCAATCCAGGAATGAGAATCAGGCTATGCCTGTTCTGTGTTGCTCATTCTGTTACCATTAGGTGCATTATAGATTTTCCAATGCTTCTGGTGACAAGCAGTTTGGGGTGGTTTTACTTTTTAGCTTTTTATTACTGTAGGAAGGGTATTTTGCCTTCTTTGTTTTGGCTTTGACAACACTACACTGTTGACTGTGACATCTGAACAATGAGCCTGGTTATTCAATGACAATATTATCATTCCTTTGCAAACATTTGTTATTATTACATCCATGCTCCCCGCTTTCATGCATGTTATCTACCCATCAAACCGTTTTTGAACCTGTGTCCAGTGCTTTTTCAGAACAACACTGATTAGTTATGGGTCAGAGAAGGGGTTGCACTGGGTCAAAGTGTTGGGCCCTCCGCTCCCACTTCACCCCATTCACCTCTCTAAACAGGTGATTAAATCCTCTCATCTAAAGATATCCAGTTCTATCCCGCTCAATCCACTCCACATTAGAGAGAGAGAATGGTGATTATTTCCCTCCTAGCAGATAGGAAGTGAAATGAATCTTGAAAAACCCTTAACAGATCTTCCTTAACAGATTAACAGAATCAGAAGGGATCTTGTAGGTCATCTAGTCCAACCCCCCACCCAAGCAGGAGACCCTACACCATTTCTGGCAAATGGCAGTCCAATCTTTCCCCTATGAACACATGGAAAGCCACAAATACCCATTGGAGGAATAACAGGACACCTCTTGGGCCTGCTGAACACTCCCCCTCCTCAAACAAAGCAAGGGCACAGGCCCCAAGCCTCCCCTCCCCCATCTTGGTCAGAAGTCCTCCCCTTACCCTTTTCACTTTTCCTTAAGTTGACCTGCATCATTTGCTAGCCCATTAGTGTGGCAGATTCAGGGTTGACAATGGGTGGTGGGGGCAGCTCAATTTATGCCAATGGCTTCCCCCCTCCCAACCATAGATAAATGAGTAGAGCTATAATGCAGAGGTCTGAAAGATCCCTTTAGCTTTTCATCATCAAGTGGCACTTATTTTTCCATGAAAATGCATCTGCCGCTGCTTGCATGTAGACTGCAATTCATAGAGAGACACTGCTAACTTAGAGATGTAGTTATTATAGCTGTATAATGAGGAAAACGTATTGACTGTAAAAGTTGTTTTAGAAGCATCCGTTAATGGAGAGATTAATAAGGCCCCAGATTTAGATGAGATGATTGGTTTTATATGCCTTTGCTACAGCATCAATCTGGTCATTTTAACTTTGCTTAGTTGGGTATAATAAGAGAAGACAATTCAGGACCCTTTGAAGTCTCAGCTCCCTCACCTGTTTTTCTGAAATGTAGCTCCATGAAAATATAGTTAATGCTTCCTTTAATTTCTCTCTCTAACTCGCTCTAAATTTCTCCTCTCTCTGTTCATTAGTTTTCTTCAGCTCCTATTACAAATTTGCATGCATTGATGTTTTACTAATATTTCTTCCCTCAAAACTTTTGTATAGATCTTTTGCAAATCCTTTGTCTAGAGGGGAGAAAATTGTAATGGTCGTCCTACATGCCTATAAACCAGGGTGTGAAACTCATGGCGTTGTCACATGATGTATCGTGACTTTCCCCCCTTTGCTAAACCAAGGGTGGGCGTGGCCAATGCGGGCATCGGGTTTGACACCCCTGCTATAAACTATCCAATCTTGTGTTCCCAAACCTGAACATTCAAAATCAATTTTGCAGATCAACTGTTAAGCATTTATAGTTGTTTCTTTGAAAAAAAAAAGTTCTGATGTCTTCATCGGTGACTGATTTCCATAGACTAATATTTTCTTGCAGCTGCAAACTGGGGAAATAAAAAATTGAAAGGCCAATCTTAAATTCTCTTACTTGGAGGGGAAAATAAAAGAGACCTAATGAACTCCACAAGATGTATGTACTTGTTACCGCTACGGTGTTTTTGACATCACCTTTGGGATCAGTTCTGTAGTAAAAAGCTGGATTAGGTATTTTATGCCTTAGTTTTAGTTAACTGCACTTTATATTGTAGATGTTAACGATTTACCTGGGGGTGACATTTTCCCAAAATGTCAGCCACCCCAAATATTTAAACGACAAAATGCAAATGGAATGAATAAATAAATATGAACTCAGGGAATTGAGCTGCATTGAATCTGGCTGAAACGGGGCCTTGGCAAATCCAGCTTTGCATTCTATGGGGTGCCATCACAAATTTGAATTCAGTTCTGCTAGGGATTTCAGACATAATTCTACCCAGTGTAGCACAATAGCAGAAACCATGCCAAAGGGTTAAATATCTTCTTTCAGTGATACAGAGTTGTTCCATTTAGGAAATCATAATTGCATGCCATTTTTCCCTGCATGTCAAAATGTAACTATGGGTACTCGATCTTCCCACAGAAATCAGAGCTTATAAGCCATTTTTCATCAGACCGGTATGAATGGTAGCTGATCACCGCAAATGACTTTGCCATTAGGGCGATAGCTTGGGGTATTTTTCTTTCCTTCCCTCCCCCTCTTTCCAGGACTGAATCTGCTTTAAAAAGCAATGTAGAGAATCCTGTTATGAATCGATAAGTGATTAAACCCAAACCTGACTTGGACACACGCTTTAGCAAAGGCTTAGGCCATTGGTTCCTCTCTAACTTGAATAATTTTCAATAAGGAAATAAACATTTATCAGGATGATAAGCATATTCCACAAGGTGTCCTTCGGTATAACTGAAAATGCACTCTGGAAATAAATCGAAGTGTTTTGGCTGGAGTGGGAGGAGAATTAAATATAAAAAAAGCCAAGATCATTAGGATTAACAAGAACCTTGAATATTTTATGCAGCAATGAACTAAGTCAGTGGCAGTCAGGATTTCAGAAGGACAGAGTGCAACTCTGAAAATGATAAGAGCCTTTAGTGCAGCATATCCACTTATATTTTAATCATTATTTGTTTTAGCAGCCTTGTTTTTCTTCTTGTAGCTCACGTTTCCCCTAAGGAACAAGATGGAAGACCAGAGTAAAAAAAGAAAAGAAAATGGCAGCTACAGGTTCTGATCATAACTACAATCTTGGTTTAAAACAAGCAAACCCAAAGAATCCCTTTCCCCCATCCCTCGCAAACTTCAGTTGTGAGGTACCTGGGTGGAAGTGGAGATCAACATTAAATTGTCAATGCCCTATGAGGTAACAAATCAGAAAACCAACTACACAGGAAAATTAGATCTATATTTTATAGAGATAGGCTACAATAATAGAATCTTTCAAGTCAGCTTATATTTTACCTCTTCCTCTCCTCTTATTCTCACTGAGCCAGGGAGGAGCCCGGCTGGAATTTCTTCCCAATTCTATCTCCTTTTCCAGAAGTTAAAAAATGCTTCTTCCCTTATTGTTTCTGTAACAGCTTCTGAATTTTCCCATCAAGGCCATTCCCTTGGCCCTTTATATTTCTATATTTCTAATGGCAGCATGGGTGTCTCCAACCATATCACCCCCAACCAGAGGTGGTATTCAGCGGGTTCTGACCAGTTCTGGAGAACCGGTAGCAGAAATTTTGAGTAGTTCAGAAAACCGGCAAATACCACCTCTGACTGGGCTCTCCCTCCCATCTATTCTCTGCCTCCTGAGTCCCAGCTGATTGGCTGGGTCTTCTTTTGTTGCCCTGCCCAGGAGAACGGAGCTGGAAAGCAGGTTAGTGAGTGGGAAAGGAATGGGATTTTGCAGTAACCTTCCCCTGGAGTGGGGAGGGAATGGAGATTTTTCAGTATCCTTCCCCTGCCATGCCCACCAAGCCATGCCATGCCCACCAAGCCACGCCCACAGAACTGGTAGTAAATTTTTTTGAATCCCACCACTTCCCCCAACCCAGCACAACAAAGATACACCTGCCAATGTTTGTATTCCCATAGCACATAATCCAAGCCCACAAACTCAACAGGACCTCTTCCTCGCCATCTCCAACCAACCACCCCTGTTGCCGGGAAGTTGGCAATGCCACTCATTTTCTCATACCTAATCACTTTATTGCCTAAACCTTCTTTGATGGCTCAGATACTGTTTTAACCTTTCTTCCGATCCACAGAAGTAGATTGAGAAGATAGATTTAAAAAAGAATACTAGTAGTGAATGCCTGGCTTTAGAATGCTGTCAAGGGTAGATATTTGAGATATTTTGGGGTTCGCTATCTGAGATAGGTGGATATATAATGGACTAATGGAGTGAATTGGGTTACCCCTCACAATAATCTGGTATTCAGGATATTTCATTTAAATGGTGTGACTTTAAAATTGAGCCCTGGTGGGACTGGAGATAAAAATCCTGAAGGAAGGATCTCAGATAAAGACTGTTGTGTAGTAGAAGGAAGCAGGAATCATAGAGTCATAGAATCATTGGGCCGGAAGGGAGCTTGGAGGTTTTGCAAGTATTCTATACTGAGGTTCAATTCCCACCGAATGGAACAAAAAAACCATAATGAATCATGTAATCCATGGCCTCCACTGATTACAGACATGCTCAGAGAATAGAAAATAAACAAGATGAGTTTAAATTCTTCAACTTCTACTTATTCTTTTTAAAAAAAAATAGCCCGAGACTTTCAGTTTAAACAACGGTAAACATATTTCAATAACAAAATATTTGCAGTCCTTAAGCTCTTTTATTTTTGCTGGTTTAGAAAGCCTTATTGTCCCAACTAAGTCTTCTTTTTTTTCTAGTTTTTTCTTTTATTGCCCTCTAAGATATTGGTTCTTCTTCCCCCTATTCATTGAGTAGGATCCCATTCCACCACTACTTGCTTTTAAAATAAAGCAGCGCTCCTCGAGTCTTCCTGAATAGCTGCAAGAGGAAAAAAAAATATAACTTGCCTGATGAGCCTTTAGAAGCTACAGTAAAGCACAGTCAGCAAGTCACCTTTATCACTCAAGAAACATCTTTACTTTGTGACACCAGTGCTTTGATATGGCAGCGGCCTTGTGGATAAGAGTCTGGGAAGAAAAGGTCTGGAGCAAAGAGGCAAGTTGATTATTTATAGACTGCGAGGTGCCACTTCTGCTGTTGCACTACAAAGCAGAGGACCAGTGCTTTAAAAGATTTCTTCAGCCTTAACAAATGAACCTGGAAACTAACAGAGCATAATCCTCCATTGGATGATGTGAAGTTAATTGCAGGAAGTGGATCAAGACGGCCCAGGGGAAGACCGTGATTAGATTTCATAAGGTAAAGGTTCCCCTCACACATACGTGTTAGTCGTTTCTGACTCTAGGGGGCGGTGCTCATCTCCGTTACAAAGCCAAAGAGCCAGCACTGTTAAAGGACATCTCCATGGTCATGTGGCCGGCATGATCAAACGCCGAAGGTGCACGTAACACTGTTACCTTCCCACCAAAGTGGTCCCTATTTTTCTACTTGCATTTTTACATGCTTTCGAACTGCTAGGTTGGCAGAAGCCGGGACAAGTAACGGGAGCTCACTCCTTTATGCAGTGCTAGGGATTCGAACCTGCGAACTGCTGACCTTTCAGATTAACGAGCTCAGTGTCCTAGCCACTGAGCCACCACATCCCATGGTAGACTTCATAATTCAAGGCAAAAACTGGTGATGTTGGGCAGACCTGGAAGGAAAAGCTTTAAAAGTAAACAAGAAATAACCTTCTTGTGCAGAATTTTCCATTCTTCCATCCAATTCTAATTCATCACGGGCCATTCTAAGCTCGACATTCTTTAATTTCTTAATTGAAATTGATAGCAAGGACTTTCATGGAATATAAGAAGAAAACCACCACCAACTTCTTCTCCCATCCCCAGTCCTTCAGAGCCCTGGTTTATTTCGTGTTTTGTTTTTCCCAAGAGCAAGGAGCAGAGATGAAGGATTAGTGCTTAGGATATTATATAGTTGTTGTGGTTCTTTTTGCATCTTTCCAAACTGTGTCAGACTTTGCTCATTGGGAAAATCATTTCTCTTGTGGAAGACATCTTTGGACAGGTTTATTTTAGTGCCATATGTTTGAAATAAACCCTAAGAGGGAGAGAGGGAGGAAGCCAGATGGGCAGAGCAAGAATTCAAGTTAAAAACAAAGAAGAAATCCCCAAGACTTGGACATGCTACATTTAACTCCTTCATTGCAGAATTAAGACATCACTGCTATGTTTGCCTCCATGTAACAATGAGCCTATTTCTAAGAAAACTTTAGAAACAATCTGAACAAAGTAATTAAGAATCTGAGAAGCAGCTTGTATAAACTGCATACTTAGTATAACAGGTGGGAAGGGGTGGGATTCAATTTTTTTAACAACTGATTCTGTGGGCATGGCTTAGTTGGTGGGTGTGGCTTGGTGGTCATGTTATTGGCTAGGCGTGGCTAACTCAATATCACTCACATCGAGGCACGCATCTCCTCGCCTGGCCTCTCATGACTGTGGGGATGCTGCAACAGTTGTAAGTGTGAAAAACGGCCATAAGTCACTTTTTTTAGTGCCATTGTAACTTTGAATGGTCACTCCACACAAGCAAAGTACCAGCAAAGGAGGGGGAAAAAAACTCCAGAGATGTTCCTGAGACAGGAAGTCTAGTCCTGCCAAGAATGTAATAAGGGTTAACGGAGAGGCAGTTTCTGTAAGCAACACCAGAATGTTTCCTTCCTGCCTTCCTTACAGGATTAGGCCAGTCATTTCTTCTAACAACCGGTTCTCCGAACTGCTTAGAATGTTAACAACCAGTTCTAGCAAATAGGTGTGAACTGGTAGAATCCCACCCTTGCAAGTGGGACAGACTGCAGACACAATAGCTCTGGCTTTTTCAACCTGCTGTTCTCTTGTTGCATGGGACTCTATCTCCAGAAATCCCAAGCAATATGGTGGTCAAAAGATGCCTTTGAATTCTGGATTCTTCTTCCAACTTCTTTAGATAATACTGGATGGGAGAAACCATCCTAATATAGGAATATAGAGATGAGTTGGATGGTATTTTTTGGCAGCATTGTCGTTTTCTGAAGCTGTTCACTTTTGGGGAGATTTCACTGAATGGGACAAATCACCATGACCAAGTAGCTGCGGCCAACTCACCACTGCCAACTCTCAATGATCAACTCACTACAGGATAATTTAACAATTAAATTTAATTATTTAAAACAATTTAACCATTATTTTATTTTTTGTCTTTCACATTTCATTTTGTCCCTTCTTTTTCATACTTTCTTTAATGATTCTATTCCACCATTTCTTTGATATTAGTGTAACTCTTGTCCAATGGCAAGTTGCGCTGCAGCAAATTGTCCTCTAGAGAGTTCACCACCGCAAGTTGGCTGTGGCAAGTTGGCTGTGGTGATTTGGGCATGACAAGTTGGCTGTGTCAAATTTCTATGACAATAGAAACCCAGATATCTTGTCTATGTGAGTGACGTCCAGTTAGACATTCTTAGTACTGCAGAAAAAACAATTACTACCAACCTGCCTTCAATCAAGGGCCTGTATATTGCATGAGTCAAAAAGAATGCTGTGAAAATATTTACAGACTCCTCACATCCCGGACATAAACTGTTTCAACTCCTTCCCTCAAAACAACGCTATAGAGCACTGCACACCAAAACAACTAGACACAAGGACAGTTTTTCCCCAAAAGCCATCACTCTGCTAAACAAATAATTCCCTCAACACTGTTCAACTATTTACAAAGTCTGCACTACTATTACTGTTAATCTTCTCATCACTCCTTCTCACCCATTTCCTCCCACTTGTGACTGTAACTTTGTCGCTTGTATCCTTATGATCTATATTGACTGTTTCCTAGTATGATTTGATTGCTTATTGTACCCTATGACTATCATTAAGTGTTGTACCTATGATTCTTGACCCTTGACGAATGTATCTTATCTTTTCTGTATACTGAGAGTATTTGCACCAAGACAAATTCCTTGTGTGTCCAATCACACTTGGTCAATAAAGAATTCTATTATCTATCTATCTATCTATCTATCTATCTATCTATCTATCTATCTATCTATCTATCTATCTATCTATCTATCTATCTATTCTATCCAAATATCCCAAGGACTGATTTGCAAGAAAAATGGACTGATTTTCTCTATTTTTGTAGAACTTAAGGCGTTCCATTTGATTGTGATGGTGCCCACGTCTATATTGGGATGATGGTAACATACTTTAATTCCTGCTGCCTCCAAGTACTGAATGCAGTGAGGATCAAGGTGCTGTAGGATGACATTTTCCATTTGTCTTGACATTCTTGTTCATTTGTTAAGAGTTGGCAGCTGGGATATGCAAACTAATGTCAAGCAATAGAACGATGGCAGAGGTAGGAAGCACAATGTTACCCTGAGCTTGCAGAAATTTGAACAGTTTGCATGGTAATATTTCAAAGGGTGGTTGCATTTGCCCTTTTTAATCAATAGATATTGGTTAGAATACCACATTCTAACAAAAAATTACATCTGTATTCTCCCCCTTCCCAACAACCTTCTCTTTCCTTGCCTTCTGTCCATCTTTCATGAGAATGATTTGTGATCTATTCAGCTACACACACAATGGCTATTGTTTGATGCTCTAGCAAGTGTAACCAGGCAATTTTGACATTATCTAAATGTTCTGACTTAATAGAATGCATTTTTGGGTGATTTCATGTTTTGGGCAAATCAACGCCTGTTCACTGATTGGAAGAATAATGGTGTAACATAGTCTTATTCTTGGTTCTGTTCATTTAAGAATGTCTTGTTTGCTCCTATCTCCTCACAAGCAGTAATGTAATTAATGTAGTAAAATGAAAATACATGAAGATAAGATAAGGAGACTTGATGTACTACAGGCCAGACTACTTGAGCACTAGATGCGGTCCTCTGGTAATTAACAAATCCACTAATAACCTGATCATAATTAGAGTTGCTTCACTAATTGCTCTGTTCTTGCCTCAAATGCTTTTAAGCTCTTTCACTTCAGAACTTTGCTCATCTTTGGTGTGCTGTGAGGTGAATTTAAAAGACTCTTAGGAAAGAAGTTTTTTATTGCTTGGTTTATCACAGTACTTCACTGGTTATAAATAAATAAAAAGCTGATAACTTCTAGAGTTTATCAGCTGTTTATGTGTATATGTATGTATGTTTCCTGCAAACAAATAATCAACCAATTTATAAAATAATTACAATAAGAGATGCACAGAAGGAGGAAATGTTAAAGATATAAGAAAAGTAACTACAATGGCATCTACTTCTACCTTATCCCAAATTATAATTAAACATTGAGAATTAATTGAAGATGTCCAAAGGAATTAAAGGAAGAAACTTTGTAGATTCTCTGCAGACAAATCTTTAGTATAGAAAAACTAAGGAAACATCTAAATGTTTTCAGAAATGGGCTTCAATGGATGGAAGCCAATTTATTATGGTGGATCATGCAGTCAGCCAGATGTTTAGGCTGGATGTGGCATTTTGGCCCTTCCCAAGGATCTGGGATAGGCAGATGTTGTTATTTAAAAATATTAAAGGTAGTGTTGCAGATGTAAGCTGTTCCAAGTAAAGCTGTCTTTTGCAATTGACTGATGGTAACTTTTATTCAACTCAAGGCCTGGAGGTACAATATATTTACAGCATTAAAAACGAACTCTTTACAGGCAAGCAAGAATTGGAATAAAAGTAAGAAAGGATAGGAACATTTGGAGATTTTATGACTTTGAATCAATTTTCTTGGCAGCATGGTTTGGAAGTGGCTTGCCATTCCTTCCTTTCTGGGGCTGAGAGAGAATGACTGGGCCAGAGTCATCCATCCTTTGGGCTTAAGGTAGGACTAGAACTCACGGTCTCCTTCTAGCCCAAGTGTCTTTAACGACTCTGAAACCAAGCTGGCATTCAGTGATGGTGAAAGAGAGTGTTAAAAAATAATCTGCTGCAGGTATCAAATATGATAGATATGCCATGCAGTGATCCAACCAGATGTCTTTGGGGTGGTTTGGATTTCCACTCCCATGGGCCCAGTTAACAAAGAATGGTAGGATTGGTATCCCAGTCTATACTGCTTCAGCTTTCTCTGCAATAATCTAATATTAAGCTGTTGGGTATTTTTCTTTTAAGGTTTCATGATCATAAAATAAATTCTTTATCTTGAATTTCATATGATTCCCCCCTACCCCAGCCCAGCTGCCTCAGCAAAATGAAAAACATAGGAAATTGCTGGAGACCAGTGCAATTCATTACTTGTTAGAATTACACTTAAGCTGGTTTTTAGGATGACATATAATAGCCTAAATGATTTTACCTTCTGAGCAGCCTGGATTTCTGCTACAGAAAGCAAATGGTTTTATTGATCTACAGTTTTCAATCATTGCTGAAACAGCTGGAGAGGGACAATGACAGTTGCACCATTAAATCCCAGAAAACAATAAATTGGCATTATCGGCACAGGCATTAAATATTTTGATATGTGGAGTCATAGCTTTGAGCATGTCACTACATTTGTTCTAGTTCTTCTCACATATGTTTCATCATGGCAAGTCATTGAGGAATCTATGAAATGTGAAATATATTGGTCACTGTAATGTGTCATCAAATTGATGGAAATGTGGGCCCTTTTTTTTGCAATAGCTTTTGAGACAGAAAAGGAAAACTGGAAACAGCTTTTTTTAAAAAATGAATGAGAAGGTCAGATGTGTCACCAGCTGCAGTTGGAACACAGTAAGTTTTCATTGGGGGATGTCTTTTAAAGTTGTTTTATGTCCAGGGCTGGCTAATGTTATAACAAGGATATAGAAGTCTTTAAACTTGTAAATTCATTATGTCAGGTAGGGATAGAGCCCCTGTATCTTTTAACCATCTTTGCCCAAATGGAGGAATTACAGGTCATCCTTGTTTAGTGTCTGTCTCATTTAGAAACTGTTCATAGTTAAGACAGTGATGAAACGGTAATTTTATGACTAAACCTGGCATTTATGAACTTCACAGGTTTGTAAATAAAAAAAAAAGCTGAGGTAACATCCTAAACACATTTGGATTTTCACTTAGCCACCATTATAAGTTGCTGGTCCCAATTATGGTTGTTAAACAAGGACCTGTACAGGAGGGGTTTAGCCTCATGTAGTTTTGAAGCAAGAGTTCTGTTCTGACTTAGATCTCATGAGCTTGTTTTAAGACAGGGCTGTCAAACTCCCAGCCTGTGGGCCGGATGTGTCATGCGCTGGCTGTGCCCACGCCAGGTTTAGCGAAGGGGAAAAAAAGTCTTGATATATCACGTGACGACGCCATGACACCGTGAGTTTGACACCCCTGTTTTAAGAGAACAGAATTCAGGAGAATTCTAGAAGAAGCTTTGTCAAATGGATGAACTGCGTGGATGTATCTGAAGGCCTTTCCACACTGCTGTTGTATTCACTTCCCATTTCTGCGAGAACAGCTTGAAAATAGGTCATGGTGGTTTTTTTCCCAAATGCCAAGGACAAGGAATAAAAATTACAGCTCCATCTTGAGCAGCCAGAGCTCTGCTAAATCAACCAAGCCAAGTTGACTCAAAGTAAGCTCTCCCCTACACTCCACCCCAAAGGAATATAAAATCAGTTGTTCTCTCTTGAATTCTTGCCTTTATTTCATGTTATGTAATTTTCCTGGGGGGTTAAAAAAGGCTCTCAGTGTGTTCTAAGAAAGGGACATGAAAGACATCCAATCACATTTCCCCTTGAAAGACTAAACCCTGGATGCTGGGAAGATAGGGTGGTGGGTTTTTTGGGGGAGGGGGATCTGTTCATGATCCTGTAATCCCTTGCATTGGGTTGAAGTCGGGGCAACTGAGTGGAGCTAAGGGTTTACTGGCCGGATGCCCTTCCTGTTGCCGATGTGGAGTACGCATCAGAAATATTCTCATTGTGCCCAGAGAGAGGAATATCTGCCTCTACCTGGGATCAAACTCACAGCCTCCTGATTGTGAGGCAAGAACTCCACCTCTAGGACACCACACCACTCCACTGGGAAGATAGGCATTTCTGAAAATAAAATAATGGACTGCTCACAACCTCTCCAGAACTTTTAACAGCATAATTTTATTTCAGTTCTGGATGCACAGAAGCCGAATTGGAAATAGATTTCAACGCTTAAACATATCCAGCACTGTGATATCACAGAAGTCCTGCTTTTAGAGTGGGCAAAGTCTGAACAGAAGTGCCTTAATGGTTGTATTTATACTTGTGAGCACTCTCTTGTGCAAAGTCTTCAAACAGAGTCCAAAGATCTCCCTTTGGGGAATATTTTAGTTTGGAAGTTCCTGCACTGAGCAACATGGAGACTTTATGAGAGGGTATTACGGCCAGCGTCACACATCAGGTTAATCAAAACACTAACTTCCCCCCATTTGATGGCTTGTCTGCAAACTACTCAGTCATTGAAAAGGCTGTATTTCTCCAGCCCAGTAGGCCTTTGCCTTTTGTTTGTTTGGAATAAAAGGCAAAGCTGCTTTTTAGCTGATGGTTGTACAGGATCACAGAAAACTCCAGAGAGATAAGGGTTTCTGAAGAGCGCAGCCATTTTTAGACTACGCCTCTTAAAATGGTTGTTGATTTCTATTTCTACAAAATGATGTTTTAAGGTCCTTGCAAGAAAATATTTTCAAAAGGGAGCTGTTGTGATGCCACTTGATGTTCACAGGATTGACAGCTGCTTCCCCAGAGAAGGAATATTCCCATGTCTCAGACAGGATCTTCAAAAGGAGAGAGAGATGCTTAGTTTAGCAAAAAGAGAGATGCCCCATAACTTCTTTTCCTTCAACTGCAAAAACTTCATTCTGTTGGAAATTATAGGGGAGGGGAGCAGAGGTGGTATTCAGCAGGTTCTGACCAGTTCTGGAGAACCGGTAGTGGAAATTTTGAGTAGTTGAGAGAACCGGCAAATACCACCTCTGACTGGAAGTTTTACAGTATCCTTCCCCTGCCACGCCCACCAAGCCACTCCCACAGAACCTGTAGTAAAAAAGCATTGAATCCCACCACAAGAGGGGAGGGGAAGGAAGGGAGGGGAGAAAAGAAGTGAGAGCCCATATTTGTAAGAAGGATTTTCCAGGTAACAAACTGACAGGACAATAGCATCTAATCCATGGGTTACCTATTCTCTAGAAGAAAAAGAGAAAGTTAACTAAGTTTCATGTGTTTTTTCCAAGTGCGTTTTAAAGTCTATTTGTTTGTCTCTGGTTATTTCTACTCAAGGTTAGTCCTTGTGTGTTTGTGCAGCCTGGCACCTCTTTACATCAGAGCTGCTTTTAAATAGGCATCCTCTGCATAGAACCTCATCTTTTCCCATATTTGGTTTCCCTCAGATGGTAAAGAGGCTATCTATAATTTAATGCTATCTATAATTTAAACGACCCTATATTTTGACGTCCTCTCCCACTGAATATTTTTGCATGGTAATATTTGAAATTAAACCAATTATTTTTAGACTCTCTTCATTCCTTTTTTTTTTTTAAAGTGAAAATCTTATCTCCCCATGAAAAACAAGTGGCTAATTTCCTTAGATACGTGCCTTAACATTGCATGGACAGGAGTCAGGGCTGTAGAATTTATTTCTTCTTTATATTCTGTTTTTCTCTCCAGTAAGGCACCCAGAGTGCAGGAACCTCTCTCTTTTCCACTGTGGTGTTATGGAAGAATATGTCAAACAAAGGTCTGCCCCAGAAAATACGTGCTGGCAGCAGTAGCTTTTAAGCCACATGCCAAGGCGAAAGGTGAGATACGCTTTGTGATCTTAGACGGCTCCTGGGAGAGAGGTTCTTAGGCCTCCCTATTTTTACCCCTGAGCTCAGCCATGTCCTACAGGAGCTATATGTTAAACTGATGGAGTAAAGCTGAAAGAATAGCATCCCTTCCCGCCCCTCCCATATAGCCTTAGGGGAAGAAGGATTCCTTCGATCAGCTCTTTTCTTTCAAAGTGAATGGCAGAAAAAGGCTCAGTTAGGACTGCCTCCCCGATGTATTTCACTTACTCCCTATGTTAGAAGCTAAGAAATGGGAATAAGAAGAAAACAGGCTTCTCTGTATATAGTAGAATGTAAGAGACAGAAGTATGCTTTACCTGGATCGGAGCAAGGACCTTGGAGTTCTCCACAGAGAGGGTTCTGCAAAAGTCTTTGCTGTTATCCATCCTGGAGAAATACCTTGGCCTTTCGACTTAGATCAGGGGTGTCAAACTCAATTTCATGGAGGGCCGCATCAGGGTTATGTTTGACCTCGGAAGGGGTGGCAGAGTATGTGTGTCCAGTATGATGTCGTTTGTGTTGGGGGCACCTGTGGTGGCTTGAGCACTCTGCCAGCAAAAAATGAGCTCCATATTTGACTGCAGCAGCCACCTGCAACCCTCTGCCAGTGAAAACGGACCCTGGAGGAGTCACATGACATCCCTGCCTTAGGTCAACCGAAACTGGAAGGTGTGTAAGGAAGGGTGTAAGATGGAAAGTTCAGTAGCAACAAGGGATTAGGTGAGAAGGTTAAGGCTTGAGGCACCAATGCACAGCTGTATAATGTTTAGGTGGAGATGGTCAATGGATGGACTTCCAAATGTTGCTGAATGATAGGTGCCAGCACTCCCCCGATGAAGGATTCTGGAAGCTATCACTGTGCAACATTTGGAAGAATCTCGGTTCCTCATCTCTGCTGAGTCTTCCCAGTTTAGAAAGCCTTAGATGCTATTCCAATTTTTTAATTTGCTTGTAAAATCTGTATATCAAAGCTTGACTCTGATAAGCACCACCTGGAAAAGACAATGAATGCCAGTGAATTTGCTCTTGAATATTCACTGCCTTGAAGGGACATAACAAGTGAATAATTTGGAAGCAATTAAGTAGAGTATCTATTTATATTTCCTGAATGGAGATTGAACGTGTATATTTTTTCAGAGTGGCCCCCTATGATCTCACATACCAACAGCTTGTTTAACGTGGAATACAAGGACTTGACACTCTGGAGCCCCAGCAGAGTCATTTATCCTTTTTTCTGAGAAGGTTGGAACTGCATGGAAAGATCCTATCTTTTTGCACCAGTATTATCCTGCTTTTCTGAAGATATTTGTTTGATAGTGATGTCATCTAGATTTCTCTTATGTTCCAGGTTATCCTTGCCACTATAAGAAACAACACCATTGCAAGGATACCTATTATCATATAGGTCAGGGACAGTGGTGGGATTCAATTTTTTTAATCTACCGGTTCTGTGGGCGTGGCTTTTGGGGCATGGCAGTGGAAGGATACTGTCAAATCTCCAGTCAGAGGTGGTATTTTCCAGTTCTCTGAATTGCTCAAAATTTCCACTACCGGTTCTCCAGAACTCCTCAGAACCTGCTGAATACCACCTCTGGTCAGGGGGTCTCCAACCTTGGCAACTTTAAGGCTTGTGGACTTCAGCTCCCATAATGGGGAATTCTGTAAGTTGGAGTTCATAAGTCTTAAAGTTGCCAAGGTTGGAGACCCCTGATCTAGGTAATATGCCTAGGACTAAGATCTCAAAAAACTTTGATGGATATCAGTGTAACTAAAAGACATGTGTGTCTGCTTACAGGCATCATATAGTGTGATCTCAGGCACCTTCCACACCTGGACTAGAATCAACTGATACGGGTCAGAACAAAAAAGAAGTCCATGCAATTATTGAAAGAATGTGAAGGTTGTGGGGTAAACACAATGTGTGTTCACTATCTGGTCATAAGAGTATGTTACACTTGACAACAAAGCTTCTTTGCTATCTGCCAAATGGTGTGAGAATTCAACCTATAACTCTATGGTGTAATGAAATGAGCTGTCCTAATCATCAACTCCCATGTACCGAGAACATTGCTGAATGAATTCTGTTGTTTAGAGAGAGTCATCAAGGTGGTAATTTTGAAACACGCAAGTGTAGTCTCTCAAAGCAGCTACACAGGGAGCCAGTTTGATGTAATGGTTAAGGTGCTGGCTTAGAAAAAAGATGTTGGTGAGTTCTAGTTTCATCTTAGGCAGGAAGGCCAGCTGGATGACTTGGGCCTATCACTCTCTCTCTCTCAGCCCACCCTATCCCATAGGGTGCTGTGGGGAAAATAGGAGTATTAGATATTTATATCTATTAGGTAGGCATAAAGTATTATGTTACTTTATAAGTAACTCACTACTTTGAATTACTTATAAAGTAACCTCACTTTTATATTATTTATAAAGTAATAAAGGTGGGATACAAATAGATAGATAGATAGATAGATAGATAGATGATAGATAGATAGATAGATAGATAGATAGATAGATAGATAGATAGATAGATAGATAGATAGATAGCAAGCAACTGGTCACCAAACCTCAACTCACAGAATTTTCCAGAATATTCTCACAGGCTCTCCGTTTTACCATTTTGTCCTTTTCCTGACTAGGTGGGTCTATCACTATTCACTCGAGGCCTATTTTTGAAACCCGATACCCCTAGAGTCTGGAGTTTTGATTTGCATCATTTAATGTAGGTTTTTTTTTTTTTGTTAAATGCACAAAGTTGCATTTCAAAGCATGGAAGTATTCTCTCTCTGTGTCTGAATATCCCTGATAGCAGGCAAATAATTTGAGCAAGTCTTAACAGTAGTAAAGCAGGTTTTACAACTCGAAAAGAAAAGAAATTAATTTACAGGAAATAGATTATAGAGCTCTGCAAAATGAATTACATTCAGCCAGGAAAAAAAAAAATCTTTGTAGTATGGAGTCTGTGCCTATGGGCTTGGGAAGAAAAGAAGATGAACAACCTCAGGTTAACTAACTCTTCAGAGATGACAGTTTGGTGTAATGGTTAGGGCACCAGGCAAGAAATCAGGAGAACATGAGTTCTAGTCAGAAGATTTATCTTGTTGTCTGGTTAAATTAACAAAACAATATAAATGAAATAAAGAGCTGTTGTTCTAATGTAAGACAAACAAAAAGCAAGATCTATGTTCTTAATTGTCGGTGAACCTGTTTATTTATTTAGAAAATGTATTTTGCCACCAACTCGCACGTGGCAACTCAAAGACATCAAAACACAATATAAAAGAAAGAAAAATACAAATAAAATAATAAAATAATAACCCCTCCACCCGCCACCCCATCCCAGTGACAACACACATCCACACTAACCATTTAATGGACTCCATCCCACTCTGGGTTCCCTAGGCCCACTGGCAAAGCCACGTTTTCAGGGCATTCTGAAAGAGTGTGAGAGTGGGGCCAATCTAATCTCTGGGGGAATGACGTTCCAGAGAGAGGGAGCCAACACAGAGAAGGCTCTTCTTCTGGGTCCCGTCAGATGTACTTCCTTAGGGGATAGGACTTGCAACATGCCTTGCCTCCCTGCACTAGTGGGTCAGTGTTGCTGGTAAAGGTAATCCTTGCTTACCGACCACTTTATTTAAGAACTGTTTGAAGTTACAATGGTATTAAAATATAGCTTCGTGGCCAAACCTTGCATTTACATCTGTTGTAACATCCCACGGTCCCATGATCTCCACCTATGTGCTTTGCAAGTGGCTTGTGACTAGACAATGAGGAAGTAAAATTGTAAATCATGCTCACATGGTGTTTTGGTTAGTGACTGCAACGCTTACAGATCGAGTCCCAATTGTGGGGGCTAAGTGAGGACTGTTTTCATTGTATCTCCCTTTTAGTTTACTGGTAATGGGGCCCCTCTTCTGTCTCCGGCACAGTCCTAGGCCTGTGATATTCAAGCTGATCTATGGAGCTTTTAGAGCTCTGCACCTGGGATTCTACATGCCATGGGCTGGGCTTGGTTTGCAGGCTTTCTTCGGTTGGCAATCTCTGATTTTATCCTCTTCCTCCTCTCAGCTCTGCCTCTCAGCCAGCCTTGCAGCCCCAAGAAGTGAAGTTTTTTTTCCCCTCTTGCTATCTGAAGTCTGTGTTGAGATGCATGCCTTTGAGTTGAAGATTTCTCCATCCCACATCTCTTCTTGACTCTTTTCTTGACACACCCAGACAAGTGGCTTGCTTTTGGTTACCTTTTCTGAAACAAACTCTCCAATTAAAGAGAGAGTGGGGCTGTTTTAACCATCTGTAAGAAGTAATCATGCGCACATACTCTCCTAGAAAGTGAAATATTTTGAGGAATATGAAAAGAGGCAGAATATTATATTTCCCCAAAGGAGAAATGGAGAAACATGCTCTTAAAGGCAGAAAGCAGCCCCAGTTTTCCGTATAGTAAAACCGCCCCCAGCAGATGCACAAAGTCTTTAGAGATGGATGTTTTGTGCCCATTGAGAAAGACTGGGCCAGTCTAGTCACAAACAAAACACCTTCGGCTCCAAATGATGGGATTAAAATTTGCATCCCTTCACCCAAATTCTAAAGACAGGATGTGACCTTTTAGGACATAATAGCAGGGGTGGGCTTCAAAAATTTCAGTGGAGCCAGCCAGGGGTGGGATTTGGCGGTTCACCGAACCAGCCATGACATTAGTAATGGGTCCACTTGCACCCAGGTGAACCTGTAGCAGCCACCCCCTGCATAATAGGATTAACACACCGCCATTAGAATACAAAAGATACCAGGCTCACTACATTGCACAACCCCCTGAACTATTTCAAACACAAAAACCCAGAAACCTATCAAGAGCCATCTATTCATTCAGCCATTTTGTCAGCTGTCCCAGAACCACATGCTGTTGCTGGTTCTCTCATCCATAAATGAACCTTCTTTCCTAGCCACCATTTTATTTCCAGCATTTTTCTCCCAGCTTGGAACTGGGCCTGAACATCCTTCAAAAAGTCTGGATCCCAGGATGGAAAAAAAAATGCCAGTCTGAGTGGTGAGTTCACTTGAACATATGCTGCTTTTTTCAAGAAGATGGGAACCTCATGCTACCTTTTGCTAACATTTGCTCTACTTCAATCAATATCTTCCTTCTCTTCTCAGAGATCTTTTTTTTCCTGAATGGCCTATCCTCACAGGGTGTAATACTTGTGTCTTTTCACTCCATTCGGGTGAAGGACTTAGTGATATAGGATAAACTTTTGGGGATGAAAGATCACGCTTGAGCTCTGTGTTCTATGCTAAGGGCTATATTAATAAACCGAATGGAGCTCAGACAGCAACAATAAAACTTTTTAATGTAACACTTCCAAAATGTCAAACTTTCTAAAAATTGAAATGTAGTGCTTCCAAAAGGTTAACTTTTAAAAAAAGAAAAATCAGCCTGAAACATATATACCTTAGAAAATCTTTTTTGTCCAATTAACTTAGGCAACAAATTGGACCACTGAATTTTGTGGTAATGGAGGAAGCGGTTTCTGGAAACATATGAGGTATGGGAGCTGGAGGATGGGGTTGGAGAGAATAGAAGCAAGCATGCAAGGGATTGCAATAGTGTGTGGTCACTTCCCTCCATTGATTGGGGATATTAAGAAAGATATCCCAAGGATCATCCTAATGCGGCAATATCCAGATAATTGTCACTTAGCACCACAATTGAGACCGGCAACTCAGTCACTAAGCAATGTGGTGGCTAAGCAAAAGGTGACCATGAAAGGTTTAGGAACTGACTTCTGTGATCATTAAGCAAATCACTGCAGGTTGTTAAGTGAGACATCAGATGACTGGAACTTGCAATTTTACTACCAGCTCCCCTGTTTGTCAGAAGTCAGTTGTAAAGGAAGGCCGTGGCATATTGACATTCCTTTAGAATAGATGGGACACATTGAAGCTTGAATGTGGGATTTGGACTACTGAAATCTCTCTCGAGTAAGAAAAGAGCACAAGAATTCCCATATATATCCTGGATAGCTGCTTCTTTGTGAGCAGGAACGATGCTTTTCAAGTCAGCTTGCAATTGACTAAGAGTCATGGGATTCCAATGTGCGAATAGCAGCTAATGTCACCTACAGTATGTCAACTCTAAGTTCAATAGAAGTTTGCCTCTTAATTGTTGGTGGTGATGTTTTTTTTAAACATTGAGAACCTTTAGACAGGCAAGTTTTATTGAAATCAACAGGGTGGGAGCGAGGGAGAAAGGAAGGAAGGAAGGAGGGAAGGAAAGAAGGAAGGAAAATTTTCTAACAGTGAGAACAATTAACCAGTGGAATGGCTTGCCTTCAGAAGTTGTGGGTGCTCTATCAGTGGAAGCTTTTAAGAAGAGACTGGACAGCCACTTGTCTGGAATGGTATATGATCCCCTTGAGCAAGGGGGTTGGACTAGAAGACCTCCAAGGTCCCCTTCCAACTCTGATATTCTGAAGATTTCCAATGCTCCCTTCCCACAGCCTGAGCCCTGTGTGCTAAACTCAGCAGCTGCCAGAGGGATAAATATCTGAATATGAGTCGAGTCATCAAAAGGTTTTTTTTTAAATCTATTTTTAGAAAACAAAAGCAGAATGTTCCCTGTTAGCATTTACATTTCTAATGAAATAAACACCCCATTTGGTTTCCCCAAAGCTCCAACATGCACAATTTTGCTCCAGGATGGGGCTGGGAGAAGACTTAAAAAAAATAAAAACCCTCTTTACTTTTCATGGTATAAAGTTTCTGACAGAAATAAAGCGAGTGTATGTTACATAAGTAATTTATTTGCCCGTCTTTGGCATTGCAGTGCTAATAGGCTGGCTGCCAGGAATTCAGGCCTGCCGTTTGTCATGTCTGAGTCTTTAGTCCTTTTCATGCAATTGAAGAAATAGCCTTCTGCAGGCTGTCAGTGACAGATACCAGCTCACTCACATAGATAAAGCTCAATTAGCTCCCAGAGAAAGCATCTTTTAAAAATACAATGAGCTGCACCATAAAAGACAGGTTTCACCAAAGGGAGAAGAAAAAAAAGCTGTGAGCAAACAGAGTTAGGAAGTAATAGTCTTGCTTGCGTTCTCTTGCCTGCCTTTCCTCCACCCCCTTTAACAACTGTGCTATTTACTTTGAAGGGGATACTTAAATAAAGTTGGTATTTTGTGGTCTTTAAAATATTATCCTATAATATTTTAGTCCTCGACTTACAGCAGTTCCTTTAGCGACTGTTCAAAGTTAAAGCGGCACTGAAAAAATTGACCTAAGGTCATTTTTCTTTCTTTCTTTCTTTTTTTAATTTTAAACCTTTATTGAAATTTGAAACATTAAAATACAAGTAAATCTAAAAAAAACTTTTTACAAATCTCCATCTTTCTTTGACAGTACTAAAAAAATCTTGGTTATATTAATACATTTCCACACATTTCTAATGAGTCGTATACATATATATATTAATATCTTCTTCTGATCAATACATTTCTTATTCCTACTTTCTCTCCATTGATAGCAGTTATCCCAAATTGAATAATATTCCGAGTCTTCCTTATTGCTTAATTCTATAATGAGTCCATTTCTGCACAATCAAAATTATTTGGGATTACTAAACCATCTGTCGGTATAGTAGCCAGTTTCCAAGATTGTTCGATTGCAACTCTCGCTGCTATGGTAATATGTAAAATCAAATATTTTATCTTTTTAGGATACTTTCCCTTAATAATCCCCAAAAGAAACAATTCCAGTTTCAAATCTATTCGGCAGTGTGTAATTTCATTTAACCAATTTTGTATGTTAACCCAGTATTTTTCAATTTCCAGGCAAAGCCACCATACATGGAAAAGGGTACTTTGCGCCGTTTACATTTCCAGTAATTAGGGTTTACATTTGAGTACATTTTTGTGAGTCTTATTGGGGCTAAATGCTAACGTTAAAACATCTTGCATTGGTTTTCTTTATATGTGGTGGATTTTGTTAGTGTTCCATATTAGCAGGCTTGAAATCCTGCATTCCTATTGGTCCACAAAGACAGCTACCTGATTGGACAGTCAGGACGGTTGTGATTGGTTTGCTAGGAGTCTACCGCGATTGGATGAAACCAATCGCGGGAAACTCAAAGCGATGTCACTGGCCTCCTAGCCGCGGCCAGCTCTATAAAAAGAGCCGCCGCGAGCGCTGTTTTTTACTCGGGACTAGCCTGTAAAATAAAGAGCTGTTGTTCACTTAACCCGAGTCCCTCGTCTCTATGAGCCCAACCTGCCGAACTTAACAGTTAGTGTATAATTTTTGTCCCAGATTTTTTCCCAGGACCATGGTCACAGGATCAAAATTCAACTGCTTGGTAATTGACTCATATTTATGACTGTCACAGTGTCCTGGGGACATGTGATCCACTTTGGTGACCTTCTGACAAGCATAGTCGACGGGGAAGCCAGATTCACTTAAGAACCATATTAGTCACTTAACAAGTGCAGTGATTCACTTAACAACTGTGGCCAGAAAGGTTGTAAAATGGAACAAAACTCATTTTACAAATGCCTCACTTAGCAACAGAAATTTTAGGCTCCATTGAGCATATTCCTGTATGCTCAATGCTGGAAAAACCTTACAATGCATTTCTGAACTGTTTATCTGTCACCATTGTAAGTAGGTTTCAGGGAGGGAAAAGAAACTCAGTCTAAAATGTTGTGATGTCCGTTTAACAATCACTTGTCTTCCAAAAGTCCTACTGTGTCAAATCTTCTCAGACTTGAGTTTTATAGTCCATATTAATTATTGAATGGACAATATTTCTCTGGTTAATGTGCTCAAGAAAGCGATCTCTGTTATTTTTCCTCATTTTTCACAGGAGTAAACTATAATCAAGGACATGCAGTGGAGGTGGTAAATAAAAAAAGAGAGGACAAGTAATGTTGTGATGCCATTGTGCCAAAAATGCAAATTATGTATTGGTCGTTACACCATTTACAACATTGGTGAAATGAAGTTATTTATTGTAAATTGCCCAGAGACACATGACAGCAAGATGGACAACTAATAACAATGCAATTCAATGCAATATAATTCAATACAATACGTTATAATGTGGTGAAGTCATTGTGGTTTCTATTGGATGACTATAGTCTTACTGTTTATGTTTGCCATTCATCCAGTAAATATTGTCCTTTGATGCTTATTGGGTATATGATTTCTTATATCTTATATCACTAATTTCCTCCACGGAGTGAGGACGTTATCCTACTTTTTCGTTTCACATGGCAATCTTGTGCAGTGGGCTGGGCTGAGAAATGGTGATTTATCCACCTCATCAAATGAAATTCCAGGGAAGGCGGATATGATCTCTTATTTCTTCTGTGCAAGTTCAGCAAGTGCTAACTCAAAGGTTGGCAATCTAAAGCAGAGATCTCCAAACTTAGCAGTTTTAAGGCCTGTGGATTTCAACTCCCGGAATTCCTCAGACAGCCATGCCCTGATCTAAAGTCAAGAAGTACCTCAATGCCTGCTATCTCACAAAACTGTTTCTATAGCGTCCTGGAGTATATGTGTACAAACACACACACAAATTAAACAGTTGCCCCAAAGTCAGGTCTCAGTCTCATCTGAGATTTTGTAAGATTAAAAAGAATATATTACAGGTATGTCTATGTAGCTGTAGCTCAAAATGGCTCCAATAATGGATGTTGCTCAAAACCACCAACCTTTCGCTTGATCTCACATGACAGTACCAAGCTCTTGAGTGAGATTTTATAAAGTTTGGGTCTTCTTGTGTACATTCCGGATGAGAAGTTTGTTGAATTTTTGCATTTTGTTGCCACTATTATTACACTAAAACCACCAACAAACAATCTTACAGTAGGAACTGGGTTAGGAAATATGGCAAAGTTATATCATGCAATTGTGTGATGACAGCCTAGATCTGAAACAGTGCTAACCTCTGTATCCCACCACATGTATTTAGGCAGGGAAGGGTGTGATAAGTGTCAGAAAGCCAGTTACTCTTTTTCAGCCTGATCTACTTAACAGGGTTGTTGTTGGGGAAAATAAAAGAAGAAAAGAATATTATGTATGTTTGCTGCCTTAAGTAATTTATTAAAAAACAACAATGGAATACATATCTAATAAATAAATAAATGCTTCATTTTGACAGGCTAAACCTGCAACCAGACTCCATGTAGATGTACCATGAGGTAAACCTTGTTGATTTAAATGAGTTAATAGGGAGGTTTTAAGTTTTAAAGCCATTTTGGCTCAGTACTACAACTTTCACATCGGGACATTGATTAAATGCTGACAGTATGCACATTTTTGTCAGAGGGAATGTTTATAGAGGGTGTCATAATAAAAATGAGCATTATAGATCCTCCCTGCTTTCTGATATATGTTTATTGTAGGCCCTGAAATAGGATAAATGATTCACATTTTATGCTATGCTGAAATCTGAACTTCTGTAAATCTGATTTGGATTGCAAGAACAGAGCTCCATCTAATAAAAATTCCCCCTTCATAAATGGTTAGCTGAATTAATGCATAAGGCCCGTTTAAAAGATTAATGGTATGTATTGATAGAAAATCAAATCTAGGTGTTTTATTTTCCTGGATTGTCAGCGACTTGACATTTCATTTGCTAGTCTTTTCAACATAACCCCTTACAACTCACTTTATAAAGCAGAAGGAGTAGCAAAACATATTTATATTCCACATCATTTGAGATTTATCAACATGTTTAGAATGATGCTATTGAAATCAAATAGTGAAAGTATTAAAATGTCTTATATTATGCACTTATTCTGAATTTCGTTTTGGGGAAGAATTGGATCTACTGTTTTGATGGTTGAATTCGCATAAATAGTTTGATGTATCTTTGCAATTAAGCAGCAAATCATTTCTGTTAAAAATTGTTCTGGAAGTTTTAGGTGACAGATATTAGAAAAAAAGAAATTATACATAACAATATTTGCAGATCAGTTATGAAAAGCCTTGGCCATTTCTGAATTCGTTGTGTGTTATAAAGACATGGAATATATATAGGATACACTGAGGTATACCACAAAAATTTGCAAATAAGTGAAAATTAACAAAGCAATTCCTCAAGTCTACTCAGGAAGTAAAACCGAAGGCCACTGAATTTTGTGGAGCTTCTTTCCATTAAGTGGATTCTTAACTAATGTCTAAATTATCTGAATACTTTGAACATTTGTATTTAGATTTTCCATATAGAAAAAAGTCCCCTGAAATTTATTTTTCAGGCCACAATGCTGGTTAATTCATTGAATCATGAAACTGCAAGGGACCATTTCGGCCATCACGTTCAACCTTCTGCTCAGTACAAAAAATATTAAACCAAGTACTCAACTGAAAGTCTTTGCTGACAATATCTAGAGAAGGGGAGCTCACCACTCCTCTGGTGAATTGGTTGCATTTGAAAACCTTATCATTCTCTTTGAGTAGGATGAGTTTGGATTCAACAGGAGACAGGTAGGTTGCAAGTCTTATCTATCTGTCAAAACTCCCTTTGAATTTGTACAGGTGTTTTGAACAGGTTTCTACAAGGGATTCTGAGTACTAACTACTCTAATTGCCTGGCAAATTCCTTTAAATGGGGTTAGCGATATTCTGGAGTAACATTCAAAGCAGCCCAACTATCAGAGGATATCAACACTATTTCAGAATAGCACTAAACCCACATTCAAACGTAGCCTAAACAATAGCTAACAGAGACTTGACCATAAAGCAGCAGAGGCAGAGAAAGAAACAGCACACGACATCTCTTCTATGTTTCGTTGTGTAGCCACGAGGACCGTGATCAGCTGCTGTTCAAGATGGTAAGCTCAATTTATTAGAAACAAGTGCTTTTGATACTTAAAAATAGTGTCTGAAGAGGAGACTGGGCAATAGATGGTGGGCTTATCCTCAACCCCTCAAAACCATCTGACAGATACAGTAGGTCAGAGAAATGTGTTGGCTTTGCATTGTACTTAAGGTTTGTTTTGTTAAGTTAAGGCATGTATATGGACACCAACTCAAGCATGTGACTCTGGGTGGCCTACAGAAGAGTTACCTCAACTACAATCTGGAAATCCGACATTGGTATCTAAGAAACGACATAAAGAAGACGTTGCTGGAGCATGATAGTGCAGCGGGAGAAAAGGTTGTGAATGTCACACACCTGATTTGCATAGCAAAGGTTAGGCAGTCTATGGCCCTACAGATAACGTTGAATGACAGCTTCTTTCATCCTTTACTAATCTGGATGCTGATGAAGGATACTGTGGCAAGTTTAATTCTGCATCGTCTGGAGCAGGGGTGTCAAACTCAAGGCTCCGGATCCAGGCCGTGGAGTACTTAGAACTGGTCTACGGGGCCACCCTGGAAACAGAGAAGGTGCAGCCCACGGTGTCTCTACCAGCAAAAGTGGAGCTTGTGAGGGCTGCACACGCCCGCCCCAAGCTCCATTTTCATTGGCAGAGGGTTGCAGAAGACTGTTGCAGTCAAAAAATGGAGCTTGGGAGCCCATTTTCTCTGGCAGAGCAATCTGGCCACAAGCTTCCCCAACATGAGTGACATCAAGGTGGCCATGCCTACCTTGGCTATGCCCATCCCAGTCCCCCAAGGTCAAACACAACCCTGATGCAGCCCTCAATGAAATCGAGCTTGATACCCCTGGTCTGGAGGATGATCCATCCTTGTTTATAATATGGCTAGGATTGAGAACATATGTGTGTTTCAGCGAGTTCAAACTACGCACCAAATGTACAGTAGGCAAATAATTACCGTTGGCTTTTTGGAAATTCTAATCTTGATTTGTCCATCTTCCTGGGAAAGAAGAGAAGAAGAAAAAGTAGCAGTAAAAAAAAATGCGCTAAACATTTTTTTTTTGGCTGAGATTCAGGCCAGGTTGAATTTTAATAGCTTATAAGGATCTACACTGAAGTTTTATGTCCCCAAACTGCTGACGCTTTTTAACTATGGCAATGCAAATAGCATCCCTTCAATAAAAGAAGCAAGAAGGGTTTCAATATTTTGTCTGAGAAACGCGGAGATGATTTACGACCAAATGGACCCAACATTTTAATGCCCTTTTCTAGCAAAGGTACATTTTTCAACACAGCCATTGCAATGCACAGACGATTCTGCATTCTGCCACTGAATACACATTGACAGTATAAGCTTTTTTTCCTGGTAGAATAACATTTGCACTCCGAGATTAAAACTTCGGGAACTTGTCAACAAAAAAAAAGGATGATCATGCGAGGGAAACTGCCGCCATCGAATGCAAGTGTTCTTACAAGTCGTTTGTGTAATGGTCCACAAGTTGCAGTTTTCCCTTTCCTGCTCTTCAAATATTCTACAAATACAAAAGGGGTTGCTGAAAGGTCATTTTAATATTTTGGATAATTTTCTCAGAAAATGTGGAGTTTGAAATGAAAATTACCGGTAAGCTGTTAAGGCCAATATAAATGGGCAAGGTCTTGTCATCACTGCTTCAATCTTTCTCATATCTGAAGGCCTTTTTATCCATTGTGTTTCCATTGGTTAACATCAGGTAAGTTTTCCTGGAATGTTCCAAAAATCAAAGCATGGGCATTCATTCATTTAGAAGTGAAATATATATTTAAACACCCTGTTATTAACGTGCCACCATATTTTGTATTTTGAGAAAAATGTAATTTTTGGGGGATAAAGGAAGGTAAAGGCCATTCAAAGGAATTGCTACCATATATAAACTATCAGCAAGATTTTTTTTTTTTACGTGTCTGTGTACCATTTCAAGCATTTTATAAATATATTTATTAACTCTCTAAGGCTGATTTATAACCTTGCATAAAATAAAGTATCCATCTAGTTTAAAAGATTTGGGCTCTCATCCCATAAAATGTCATATTAGGAGGGTTATAGCATGCCATATAATGCAGTGGTGAAATTTGTCATTTATAAATGCTTTCCACATCTATGAGCTAGGGAGGTTCTCCTCCCCCACAACTCACTCCCTCTGTGTGAGAGTTTGTCTATATAGGTTTGTTAATGTGGTTGCTAAAAGCCATTACGCATGAGGGATCAGTTCTTTATATATATATATATATATATTAGCCTGATGATGGCAGATGAGATTCTGCCGAAACATTGCTACAACTTTAAAAGCACAACTATAATGATGTGGGAAAATACCCAAACAAAGCTGAATACCATATATATACATAAATACATACATACATACATACATACATACATACATACGTATTTCCCTGAAACTGTTCATACTGATGCATTAAAATAATTTTTACAGTCTTCAAAATATAAAAATGAAATCTATTGAAAAAAATATTTGGGATGAGATCATTGAGTATTGGAAGAGTGTCAATACATCGTGTGTTTTCTTGGTAGTTGCACGGTTACTGTAAAATTCTGTTCGTATTGGTTCTTAGAGAGTGTATTTTCCTTCGGTTTCACCAGTATGAAGATACTTTATTTTTTTAAACTTTCCCCTGTAAAATTGGAAGCAACGGTTCAAATGTATTCTTCCCAGAGTTGTTTTTAATGTGTTGATGTGAATAAAAGTATACATACAGACACTGGCATACACAAACTTTTTTTTTTAACAAACTTTTTTGGTCACGTGAAAAATATATATTATGTTTCTGTCACGAAACTATTACGAATTCCTGGGAATTTGTAGTATAAGAGCATAATAAACCAGATGATAAAATTATATAACTATATCTTAATAACCGTAATTATATTGTCATGGTGTTCTCCCACATGACAAGATCTAAAGATGAAAAGTTCTTTTGAACTATTCCATTTAAACCACTTTCCTAATTGTCAAAGGAAAAGCAGTGTGAGTGAGGGTGCACTATTCCAGACGTTGTCTATCTCTCAATAGCATTGACCTCTTAACCTCTTCTGAATCTCTTGAGTGGAGGAAACTCAACATCCCCATACTGGATGTGCAAATTGGTTGGGTAATTGTAGCAACTATCCTGTAATCTGCAACTCTTACAGTGCAAAAACATATGGACTACACAACTCGATCAGGGCAAAGCAATAGATGCAATCTACATAGACTTCTGTAAAGCCTTTGATTCAGTGATACACGACAAACTACTACTAAAACTAAAATCTTATGGTATCTCTGGACACCTACATAACTGGACAGAAGCATTCCTGTCAAACTATTATATTCTTTCTAAGAATGAGCTGAGGCAGGCATTGAAGAACAAAACAATGTTTATTGTGACAAAGAAACAGGTTACCCTAGTCTGCCAATATGTTGCTGAATCGGCCAGCTGACAGGTAACAGCTGATGCTATCTGACAGCTCCCTTTTATAGTTCACTGTCAGATAGCATCAGCCAATCAGAACAAACAAAACTCCCACTCAAAATGCGGACCAACAAATAGAACTTCTGTAGAACACAATACAAACAGACAACAAATGGTCAAAATTGGGACCGTCCTATCAAATTCTGTACCTGTCAACGGTGGTGCCCCCAAGGCAGTGTTCTAGGACCAACTCTTTTCATACTCTACATAAATGACCTCTGTGATCATATAAAGAGCAACTGCGTTCTCTTCGCTGATGATGTAAAGCTATTCAACACCACAGACAATACTACTACCCTTCAAAAAAAACTTGACTATGTATCAGAATGGTCAATCATATGGCAACTTTAAATCTCAACAGATAAATGTTCTGTCTTGCATATCGGCAAAAAAATCAGAAAATAAAATACAAGCTAAATTATCAAGACCTTGTTGAGGATCCAAACTTTGTCAAGGACCTTGGAGTACTCATCTCTAATGATCTAAGTGCTAGATCCCACTGTAACTACATAGCCAAAAAGGCATTAAAAGTTGTTAATCTAATCCTATGTAGCTTCTTCTCTGGTAATATCACACTACTAACTAGAACATACAAAACTTTTGCTAGACCTATACTTGAATACAGCTCATCAGTCTGGAACCCACATTACGTATCTGATATTAATACAGTTGAGAAAGTCCAGAAATATTTCAGAAGAAGAGTTCTCTGCTCCTCTGCTCATTGCAAAATATCTTATGCCACCAGACTTGAAACTCGAGACCTAGAAAACCTAGAACTATGCCGCCTCTGGTCCGATCTAAGTATAGTATATAAAATCATACGTTGCAATGTCCTACTGCAAATGAATACTTCAGCTTCAATCATAACAATACAAGAGCACAAAATAGGTACAAACTCAAGGTTAACCGCACCAAACTTGATTGCAGAAAATACGACTTCAGCAACAGAGTGGTCAATGCTTGGAATACTCTACCTGACTCTGTGGTTTCTTCCCCAAACCCCACAAACTTTAACCTTAGACTGTCTACTATTGACCTCATCCCCTTCCTAAGAGGGCTGTAGGGAGCGTGCATAAGCGCACCAATCATGCCTCCCATCCCTGTCCTATTGTTTCTTTTTATTTTTCTTATAAGTACATATCTCATGTATTCAAAACTATGTTTATTTTTATACCTGTATCTTGTAAGCGATTGACAAATCAAATAAATATTAAAAATACTAAATACAAATACCTCTGGTACCTTACAGATGCCTTCGTTAGTGGAAGTCAGTATTTTAAGCTGTGAGGGTGGAGGTTCATTATCTGAGGTTGTGTGTTGGTTTCCAAAAGTTTCCTTACTAGGTTAGGTAACATCCTCAGTGGAATTTAGGAAATGTGAATGTTGATGTTATTCTGCTTATAAGGGCTTTGTATGGTGAGTAGGTAATAGGAGGTCACATTAGGTGAGGGTCTTGTGATGAGTCTAGTGATGGCTCAGACCCTCACATGACCCACACCTGAACATTCCTTCCTTCCTTCCTTCCTTCCTTCCTTCCTTCCTTCCTTCCTTCCTTCCTTCCTTCCTTCCTTCCTTCCTTCCTTCCTTCCTTCCTGAGCCCTAAAATACTTCAATGCAGTTTAATAATCTTGGCTGAAGAGTAAGTTTTTGACTTTTTTACTGAAGATATGATGAAGCAAAAAAATTGTTACATTCCTGTAAATTTCAACTCAGAAGTCAACAAGTGAAATATTTAAATAATAATAATTTGGGATCCATAAATAAGTAAGAAATGGGATTAAGAACTCTGCATGGCCAACAAAATTGAGGAAGCAATGAAGCCTCTGATTCAGCTAGCCACTTCTACCCCCTCCCATTTTGAACATCCTTGGGCTCAAGGATTTTTTTTTTCCTTTTTAAAATACTGCTTTCCAAATGTTTATTTGTCTTCTTCATTTGGGGGGCAAAAAAAGAAAAGCCAGCCACTGCTAAGCAAACATCTGCATGACCTTTGGTGAACAGCAAAGACTAAAGGATATAATAGGACACCTGCATTGCAGCCCTTGTAAAGATTATATTAAACCAAGGTGTCTCATTCCTCTAAGCTAGATGGATAAGAAAAGAAGTGATCTCACCTGACCCTCTTTCAAAACAACAAGGGAAAGGAGGGGAAATGGCTATATCTCGTACTTTTACTGACAACTAAATAATATGTACTAAAGGATTAGAATTAAACTTAGAGAGTTGAGTTAAATGTGGCTGCAGAAACGAATGGCCCTAAACTGAGGCTGTGGGGTGGAGAGAATGAAATTTCTGTATTTTTTAGAGCTGTGTTTCTTAATCTTGCCAACTTTTAAATGTATGGACTTCAATTCCCAGAACTCCCCAGCAGGGGCAGGATTCAAATTTTTTAACATCTGGTTCTGTGGCTAGATGGGCGTGGCTAGTTGGGCATGGCTAGATGGGCGTGGCTAGATGGGCATGGCCATGTGACTGGGTAGCCGTGGCTTCTTTTTTGAAGCAAGTCAAAATGAGGCTCAGTAGTGTGTGTGGCCTCCATGTGCCTGTATGACCTCCCTACAAAGCCTGGGCATGCTCCTGATGAGGTGGTGGGTAGTCTCCTGTGGGATCTCCTCCCACACCTGGACTAAAGCATCCCCCAACTCCTGGACAGTCTGCTGACACACTCCAGCCACATGAGCCGCATTGTCTTGCATTTGGAGGAACCCAGGGCCAACTGCACCAGCATATGGTCTCACAAGGGGTCTGAGGATCTCATCTCGGTAATTAATGGCAGTCAGGCTACCTCTGGCGAGCACATGGAGGGCTGTGCGGCCCCCTAAAGAAATGCCACCCCACACCATTACTGACCCACTGCCAAACTAGTCATGCTGGAGGATTTGCAGGCAGCAGAACATTCTCCACGGCGTCTCCAGACCCTGTCAAGATGCCAATCTTGGTGTTTTCTGGCAATTGCCAAACATCCTGCACGGTATTGGGCTGTAAACACAACCCCCACCTGTGGACTTTGGGCCCTCATACCACCCTCATGGAATCTGTTTCTGACTTTTTGAGCAGCCACATGCACATTTGTGGTCTGCTGGAGGTCATTTTGCAGGGCTCTGGCAGTGCTCCTCCTGTCCCTTCTTGCACAAAGGCGGAGGTAGCGGTCCTGATGCTGGGTTGTTGCCCTCCTACGGCCTCCTCCACATCTCCTGATATACTGGCCTGTCTCCTGGTAGTGCCTCCATGTTCTGGACACTATGCTGACAGACACAGCAAACCTCCTTGCCATAGCTCACGTTAATGTGCCATCCTGGATGAGCTGCACTACCTGAGCCACTTGTGTGGGTTGTAGACTCCATCTCATGCTACCACTAGAGTGAAAGCACCACCAGCATTCAAAAGTGACCAAACCATCAGCCAGAAAGCATAGGAACTGAGAAGTGGTCTGTGGTCACCACCTTCAGAACCACTCCTTTATTGGGATGTCTTGCTAACTGCCTATGCTTTCCACCTGTTGTCTATTCCATTTGCACAACAGCATGTGAAATTGATTGTCAATCAGTGTTGCTACCTAAGTGGACAGTTCGATTTCACAGAAGCATGATTGACTTGGAGTTACATTGTGTTGTTTAAGTATTCCCTTTATTTTTTTGAGCAAGTACCTAGTTCCCCTAGTCATGCTTCACATGGTTTAGCCTCCAGTTTCCTTATCACCTTTGTTGCTCTTCTCTACATTCTTTCTCAGGCATCAGCAACATTTTTCTATCATGGTGACCAGAACTGGGCTCAGTGTAGTGAGTGTGGCCTTACTAGTGCAATACAGAAAGATAGTATTGCTTCTTGTGATCTTGATATTATCTCTCTATTGATGCAGCCTAGGACTGCAATGGCTTTTTTGGCAGCTGCAGCACACTGCTGGCTCACAGTTAAGTTGTGGCCCACCAGGACACCTAGAATTCTCTCACAGGTACTAATATTGAGACAGGTAGTGTCTACTCTACCCGACTCTTGTTTTTTTTCCTGCTGAAGTGTAAGATCTTGCTTTTCTCCCACCTGAACTACATCTTATTGGAATTCCAAAGTGGTAATTGTTTATCCACCCTCTGAAAAGATTCTTCATCCTCACCCCCATTTTCTTCCATGGTTATCCCTAGAGAGTCTCAAATTCATTCCCTCCCTCTTGCCATTAATTTCACTGGGGCCACCTTCAATAAATCATTCTCGTTTTAACCTACTTGTAAGGGTATTTCTCAGATGAAAAGGGAAGAAGAGGAAAGTTTTGGAAATTATTAGCTATACTCATCTGAAGAATGCAAAATAAAATTGTCATCAAATTCTTTTCAGATGAAACGCTGTAATCTGCCATGTGGATTCTGCTAGGGACTGATAACCAATACTGGAAGAACCCGAGGCCTCTCTGTCATCTTAGCTAAGAGAAGGTGTGAAAACTGCTATACATTGGGAAAAGTTGCCTGTAAATCACCATCTCTTTTGGAAAGTTACATAAATGAAGCATATTGGAGTTAAATTGTGTTTAAATGCAACCTGCTGTATATAAGGGAACTGTGTGGAAAAGCTCATATATTTGTGAATGTTGGTAGCAAAATTATATAACAGAGCCAACCACATTGAAAAATACATTTGTGGAATAGTCCCATAACTTTTACTGAAAGGAATGTACAAAATCTTACTGATAGCAATAGCAAGGTTTCTTTATTTTTTTAAAAAATAATTGTTATTAAAATTTTTGATTAGAGTAGCAAAAGCAAATACAAACTAAAGCCAAAGAGAAAAAGAGCTAGAAAAAAAAAGAAAAGTACAAGGAAAGAAAAAAGAAGATAAACAGAATTCTGGTCTTCATCATAACAGATGCAAACAAACTTAACTCTTCACCCCCCACCCCAAAAAAAAAATATTACTAAGAAATATCTCTTTTTTCAATAACTAATCCCATTATCTATATCAAATCCATAAATCATCAACTTCTCAGTCCTGGTCTCAACAAAAAATCCATAAATGGTCACCAGAACTTTATACAAACATATCCTATTTTAACCCTGTTCAAACAAACCAACTTTATATTCCTTCCTTTTATATTCAACACTCTCAATCTCCATTCATTCCTGTATGCATTCAGACAATGTTGTAGGATTGAGATTAAAAATGCAATGGCAGATCTACAAAGTTTTTTAATGGATAACTGAAGAATTAGGGTGAACCAAATATTTACCCACAGTGAAAGCACAAGATGTCAGTGAAGGCACAAACCTCTCTCTTTGCTAAAGTGAAATAAAAGGGGTGTTAAAGAAACAATAGGGCTGAGCAAGTGTTATGGAGTCAATCTCTAAATGGTGTTTGTGAGGGTATGGGTGTAAATAGTTGGACAGTGTGAGGGAATTATTTGTTTAGCAGAGTGATGGCTTTTGGGAAAAAAACTGCCCAGTTGTTCTGGTGTGCAGTGCTCTATAGTGTCGTTTTGAGGGAAGGAGTTTTGAGGGAAGGGAAACAGTTTATGTCCAGGATGTGAGGGATCTGTAGATATTTTCACAGCCCTTTTTTTTGACTTGTGCAGTATGCAGGTCCTCGATTGAAGGCAGGTTGGTAGTAATTGTTTTTTTTCTGCAGTCCTAATTATCCTCTGAAGTCTGTGTCTATCTTGTTGGGTTGCAGAACCAAACCAGACAGTGATAGAGGTGCAGATGACAGACTCAATGATTCCTCTGTAAAACTGTATTTAATTTAATTGAATACTTTATATGGCCAAGTGTGGTTAGATACACAAGGAATTTGTCTCCAGTGCATTAGCTCTCAGTATACATGCAAAGCAGCAGAATAATGATAATCAACATAATAATAGTAATATTACCAATAAAAGTTTTACAAGTAATCTTCGACTTACAACCTCAATTGAGCCCAAACTTTACGTTGCTAAGTGACACATTTGTTAAGTGAGGTTTGTCCCCATTTTACGACCTTTCTTGCCACAGTTGTTAAGTGAACCACTGCCGTTGTTAAGTTAGTAACATGGTTGTTGAGTGATTCTGGCTTCTCCACTGACTTTGCTTGCCAGAAGGTTGCAAAAGGGGATCACACACACCCCAGGACACTGTAACCGTCATAAGTATGAGTCAGCTCTCAAGCATTTGAATTTAGATCACATGACCATGGGAATGCGGCAACGGTTGTAAATGTGAAAAGGGGTCATAAGTCACTATGATGTTGTAACTCTGGTTGCTAAATGAACTGTTGCAAGTCGAGGGCTACTTGTATTTATTTCAGAGAGTTAATCCTTCTTGGAAATGCAGTGTTTTGCCATCCCCAGATGAAAGAGTTGGGCCTGTGGGAAAACAGACCCCAAACTATCTGTGGAACATGTCTGTGGAAATTTCCTTCAAAGCTGTACTTTTTAGTTAGTGATCTTTTTGAGGTGCAGCCGGGAGAGGCACGATTGACAGCCTGGTTTAATTCACCTCTTACTAACAGCTCAGAGAAACTAGCAAGTTGTCAGAAGACATCAGAGAGAGGCATTTTGAAGTTTTCCTCTCCCCACAACCTTCCTCTCTCTTCAAATAACAAATTAGTGGCTTGTTTGCTTTTAATAACTCTTTTATAGATTTGTAGTAGAAGGAAGCCAATGGATCAAAAATCCTAATGAAGATATTTGCATCTGAGAAAGGGCGGGTGTGCGTTTTTCCATATCACCTCAGCGAGAGCGTGCAAATCGGTTTCACACAGCAACACGAAGGAAGTCAATTTAGTCACATCTTACAAGTCCTTTGTTTTTTTAATGGCCGATAATGTGCTCCGTTAATGCTTTCGTTACCATCTTTGTATTCTGCAATAGGTGGCACAGGAAGATAATCGATGTTTTCTGAGGGCAATTAAAAGAGTTGAAACCCAACTTGTGTTGCCTATTAAAAATGATCTATTCTGCGGAGAAAAGCTATTAGCAGTCAGTCAGTGTACCAAGTGTGGAAATAGTCTGTTCAAGAGGCCTGTTGTACATCTTTCAGAAAGTTCCTGGGAAAATAAGTGCAAGAAGATATACTCAGGCTATTGTTACCGAGAAAATAAGTTGTTTTACCTTTAGATGTAAAACCTCAATTCTTAGGGAAATGAACATAACCAAAGGGATGCAGGTTTATTGTCCACTTTGATATAGCATTAAGGCACATAACAATGCCTTTTTTTTTTTAATAGCCACTTTCAGCAAAGAGACTTGATCTCATGAATGGCTGACTCTGCAATATGTACATCGGAACTCAAGGGCTCAAACAGCAGCATAAGGTTATAGTGGACAGCCATATGCCAGGGCTGGATTTGATCAAGGCCATATTGCTGTTCACCTAGAGGTGGGCAAATTTTAGCGGTAGAAATAAAGATCACATATAATGTCAAAGAGGAATGGAAGTTTAGGCTGCAGGAAAACAAAATCGGAACAAGCAGATCTTTATGTGAAAGATAAAGGTCTTATAAAAATACATGGCTAGCTCGTAACCAATAGCCTTAAAAAAAAAAAAACTTATCTGCATCCAATGCAGGCAGTCCTTGACTTAGAACTGCTTACTTAGCAACCATTCAAAGTTATAACAGAAACCCCGCCCTGACCATAGCTATTTATGACCTGGTTTTGAGGTTCTTACAGATGTCTTCCCATGATTGTATGACTGTATTTTTGGTGTTCCGAAGCAAGCACGTATTTAGAGCTGTTCACAGTACCCACGTCACCATGATTTCCAAGGATTTTGCCAGAAACTGTCAATTACCTCTAGTTTATGGCAAAAACCATCGCATAGAAAACAATGGGCTTGCTTAACAATTTAATGACACTTAATGACTACTGCAAAACATGGTAACATTCATTCTGGTCGTCTGTAGAGATTCTCGGTCATCCAGGTCATGGTTGTCCCAAAGGTGCTTTTTTCAAGAGGCAACTGGACTTTCTGGTTTATCTTTGAAGACATTTTGCTTCTCATCCAAGAAGCTTCTTCAGTTCTGATTGAATGGTGGGGAATAGTCAGAATTGTAGAAGCTTCTTGGATGAGAAGCAAAATGTCTTCAAAGATAAACCAGAAAGTCCAGTTGCCTCTTGAAAAAGCATTTTTGGATTCAATCAGGTCGTGTGGTGACCTACGACCATGACGGACAGGTTTCATTATAGTTATAACTCAGGGATCTGTACATAAATACTTCCTACAGTGGCACAGTGGTCAGAAAGCAATACTGCAGGCTACTTCTGCTGATCACCGGCTGCTAGCAGTTTGGCAGTTCGGTCCTCACCAGGCTCAAGGTTGACTCAGCCTTCTATACTTCCGTGGTGGGTAAAAGGAGGAGGACCCAGATTGTTGAGGGCAATAGGCTGACCCTGTAAACTGCTTAGAGAGGGCTGAAAAGCACTGTGAAGTGGTATATATAAGTCTAAGTGCTATTGCTATTGCTACTTATGACTCTGCTTTTCATCTACTTCTGCTTTTTTTAACCAAATTTCAAGGAGTGTATCTTGAAGGTAACACTGGATAAATCTCTGGTGGCAGCCTTCTAGAGCTGGATTCAGGAAGTATGTGAAAGCTCATCACATTTTCATAGAACAAATGCTAATTTGTTAGAAAACATAATCTTCATGTTTTACAGAGTGACAGGATAATTCTTCTTTTTACTCTGATAACAACCAAGTGATTTTGCTTTTTATATATATGCAATTGTTTTCACCTTTTTGCACTTTGGAATGCTTCACAGAATGAAGCAAACATGGAAATTTAGGGGTTATTTTCTTGTAACTATGTGGTTCATACCATCTGTGTTGTTTGGGAGGGGCCAATATAACAGAACCTAAGAAAGTAAATATTTATTTATTTATTTAGCCTATGATGAGAAGATGACAAAAGAGAAGTAAACATACACACACAATCCCCATAATATGTAATTTTATGTGATAGCTAAAGAATTAATTCCGTTTACAAGGGATGACACTTTATTTTTACAGAGGGAAAACCTTTGCCTGAGATTGTGTTTGCTGTCAGCTGAAGCACTTTTAATGAATTCTGAGATTTTCCTAGTTGACTGGATTTTTTAAATATTATTTAGCATCAATGTATTTATACTGCTAAAAAGGGGGGCAAAATGTTTTTCATTTAAAATCTGGAGATATATTAGAAATAATATCGTTCCCAAGAAAAAGAAAATGTACTACTTTTAGCACAAGCCATCCAGTAATGCTGAAACTATCAGGGTAGATAAGGTTCAAGGGAATGTGTGCCTTTCTCTTGGCAATGGCTGGACATGCCTTGGCAGTTTTCATTGCAAAAATTCATAAGGAGTTTGCCATTGCCTCCTTTCTAAGGTTGAGAGAGAGTGACTGGCCCAAGGTCACCCAGCTGTCTCACCAAGAATCCTGACTTCCTCCCATAGAAATGGCTGCCCAACCTGCGCTTGGAACCTTCAGTTCCAGGAACAGAACAGAATAACAGAGTTAGAAGGTCGTCTAGTCCAACCCTATACCACTCCAGATGAATGTTTGTCCAATCTGTTCTTAAAAGCATCCAGTGATGGAGCACTCATAACTTCTGAAGGAAAGCCGTTCCACTGGTTTCTGGAAGCTTCTCCGTAATTCCAGGTTGGTTCTCTCCTTGATTAGTTTCCCTCCAGTGCTTCTTCTCTTGCCTTCTGGCACTTTGGAAAATAGGTTGACCGATTCTTGTGTCAACCACTCAAATATTGGAAGACTGCTATTATATCACCCCTTTTTTCTAGACCACACAATACCCAATTCCTGCAACCCAATTCCAGCAACAGGAGACAGACTCTCCCACTGCTTAGTAGCTGTCATGGCCAGGAAATTCTTCCTTCGATTTTGGATCTCCTTTTGCAAAGTTTCTGTCCATTGATTCAATGGAAGCTATGGAAAATACACCCATTTCTCTCTGACAATATTTTCAGTACTTAGAGGCCGTTGTAGTGTCTGCTTTTCCTTCTTTGCACCAAGCATTAATAATTCTTCATAGAATTTAACTGTCAAGGCTCCATTATTTTATTTACATTTCTTTCAAAGTTTTATGGATTGATTGGTCTTTTCATTATGTATCTATTTTCAGTTTGTGAAATATATTTTATTATTACTTTCCATAACATAATTAATGACACATAATGGTTATGATGTATTTTTTAATTGTCTCTATTATGATTTCTTGAATTGCTTCATAATTTAATTACTATTCATTTGATAACTTGTAAGCTGTTTGGGTTGCAGTCTTCTGGAATATAAATATTTGGCTGATGATATTAACCTAATTAGAGTAAATGATTTAGAGTTGAATAATAACCTGTAAATTATAATCAAGGGATACAGAGATAAATAAACTGAGGTGGGAAATGGCTCTACAAGTATCAGGTGAAAATGTGTAATTTGTGCTCAGAGTATGCATAGCCAATAAAGGAGGGAATGTAATTGATCATATTTGTTTTACAATAATTAATTGTTGTATACACGCCCAATAGTGGTAACCTAATTTTACTGTCTTACCATACATAATTCCTTCCTTCCTTCCTTCCTTCCTTCCTTCCTTCCTTCCTTCCTTCCTTCCTTCCTTCCTTCCTTCCTTCCTTCCTTCCTTCCTTCCTTCCTTCCTGACAGAAATTACAGATTTAATTTAATGGTGGTCTCAATGAAAAGAAATGTCAAGAAACATGAGAGACAAATATAGCTTAGAGATTGCAAAAGATTATATTTTTCTGTGGAAATTAAATTTATCAGAACTTTTAATGCTACTTGCAGTTTTGGTCATTTAGTTGTACAACACTATTTAAGAAAATGTCTGTCTATAACTGTCCTTAATAAAATATATCAAATTGTATTTGTCTTTCTGGCAAATTGCAAAGTTATCAAATTATTTAAATTTATTCAGAGAATAAAAATGCAAGAAAAGCATCCTAAATTAGATCTAACCTAACTAGCCCGTATCCATAATGGCTAAGCAAATATCTAATGAAACTCCCCACGGAGAATACAAGTTGAATCCCACAATGGACATGTGGTCCGGTTCTTTACAAGTTGCAACTTTGATTTGGGATGGAGTTGATGAACCCCTGAAAGGGAAAATCTATGAAATAGGGGTTCTCCTGGACTCATGGCCCTTGAGAGGATAGCAGGTAGAAGCCATGATCAGGAGAACAATCCTCCAACTAGATGCGGCCTTTCTTAGAGCTGTTCCCTTGCTTCATTTTGTGCCTGGACTACTGCAATGTACTGTATTTCAGGCTGCCTTTGAAGACTATTCGGAGACATTAAATTGAAACAGAATGCTGTGTCCTATGGACTGACAGATAAAAGCTGATTTTTAGCAGAATAATACAACTTTGATCACAGCCATGGTCATCTATTAGCTGCTAGGAACAATTCAAACTACCAGTTATTGAATCCTTTGGCTAAAGTTCTGACAGCTTGAGAAGTTTCCAGGTAGAATCTGCCAATCCTTTATGAAGATTTGCTATACATCCCTAATCCCAAGTGTGGAGATCACCCAAGTCTTTGGGAATATTTTAAATGTTAAAATGGTCTCCTTCCTGTTCAAATCCCATTCCATTCCATTCCAGGTTTTATGATATCTGACGTTTCAGTTATCCAGAGTTTTATGTCTGAGGCAGCATAGAAACCATGTAAAGCAAACAAATAAATACATAGCAATGTTCATTTGTGTTACCCAGCAACTGATATTGTTGTTACACTATCTTGCTTCTAAACCTGCAGACTTACACAGCCAAAATGAATTGTTTTTATTGGTAACTCATTAAATGGCCTAATCCCATTTTAAAGCAATCAGATGGCGGCTCGTGCCTATGACTTATAAATGAATTTTCATCACTGAACTGTTTGCTGTGTGAGCTGCTTTCTTTTATTTTTTTCCTTGACTCTTTTAATTTCACAGCATGACCCCAAAATCTATTTTCATGAGAGCAAGAAGTTATTGGTGGGATCCTATTCTGATCAATTTACCTATGTTTTCTGGCCAATTGGTTGGAGAATTGGAACAAAAGTATTTTGATTCTAATGACTTAAAAGAGGGGTAAAAACCAGCCTGTTAATTATAGAGCAATTTGTTTCCCATCCTGAAGGTTTGAAGCTGGCTAGAAATCATCCCAAGCAGACAGAATTGGTGTGCAACCACAGAATAGATGTTCCCAGATTTCAAAGTGAAAAACAGAATGGCCCAAAAGCCCAATGACTTTGAAAGGGCAGGAGGAAAAGACGCAGAATTTAAATTTAAATTCCGGAGCTCTCAAAGGGCTAAATTCCTGTATTTTGCAGAAGGCAGATCTTTTACAGGTTCATACAAATAATCCTTGCTTAGTAACCACAACTGGGACAGGGAATTTGGTTATTAAGCAAAGTGGCTGCTAAGTAAAATTGTGAAATTTTACCTCAGAAGGATGGAAGGCTAAGTCCACCTTGAGCCTCGTGAGATTTGAACTGCCAAATTGCAGGCAGCCACGAGTCAGCAGAAGTAGCCTGCAGTACTACACTCTAATCACTGCGCCACCATGGCTCAGTGTACTGCAGGAATCTAAATTAAGCTACTTCCCCACCCACAAAATGCCTGTTTATCTTCTCCATTTGAATACGTTGACAGTGTATAATATATAGTGGTATCCTATACATTCAGTGATAGGATACCACCTCCTCTCTGGATAAATGGTGATGATTTCAATTCTGAGTATGATGGTGATAAGAATTTTGTGAAGAAAATGGCTCATGGGGATTGTTTCTGCAAATTGAACAACTTTAACTTGTGCAGACTTCAATTCCCAGAACTCCCCAGCCAGTCAATGGCTTAAGTTCCTGTCCCCATCCCAAGGGTAGTGGCTTTGTTCGGATTGGACCTCTGCAGGCTGACTTATACTGTTGAAAATAAAAACCTTAAAGGCAGATTCTTGTTTAGAGAATCTAAAGTACTCTATTGCTGTATTGCTCAGATTAGCCCTGAGTGGCAAATGAGTAACTACAAAGATAACACTGCTTTTTCATCTCTTAAATATGTTCTTTTAAGTTCAGCCTTGGTACAAACAATAATGTGAAATGTATTATTACTGTACATTTTCTGTTTTTAATTACTTTGTGTCCTACACGCTTGGTTGATCATTGTAAAAATAGAATGCTAGCAAATTAGCAGAAGTTCCTACTTTTGAGCTTGCTGGCAAAAGACACTGATGGATGAGATTTTGAGGTAGATGAAGATCAGGGGGAATTAAGAACTTTAGGGCTAAATTCTCATTGGATAGGAGATCTTCCCCTCCCCCCCAAGGAGCCCTCCAATTCTTTTTTAATTTTGACCTGCAATAGGTAGATAAAGATGAATGTGGATTTTAAATTATATTTAATCTTCATTAAAGTAATTACCTTTCTTAATGAAGAATTTGCTGGGTGGTGATTGTGCAGTGGAGTATGAAAACCTAAGTGAATTTCATTTTTCAGGGTGGTTTTTCTGTCCTTTAACAAACAAGACAGAATGGAGGCATTTTCTTAAAGAGGATGGGAAGAGGTCCTGATTAAGGCAGGACAGTTACAGAGAGACCATGGTCTACATTATATTTTGGTTTATTCTCGACTTGTCTGCCTTACCTCTCATTTCCTAGTCTGCTGTTGGTCCTGTTGTTCCAATCAAGGCACATTGCAGTCATATTTCACACCTAAATGAATGGACTAATGAAATGGCATTTTATATGGTTGGACATATTTCATCCCAATGCTTTGGATTATTAATCACAAGAATATGAATTAGGCTAAGGCATGCTTATGTTTTGTAATATGTATGAAAATTGCTTATTTATCTCCATGCTGTAGCAGTGAAAAGAAACAGACCGATTCCAAATAGCTATGTACTGTAGTGTGAAGCAATTAACTGAATTATGTGCACCCTTCAGTTAGGATCATTTTTTTTATCAACTGTACAAACTCACAGAAAAAAAAACCCTCTCTTCTTCTACCCCCAACTCCCACCCCTTCTAAAAGAAAAAAAAAAAGAGAAACAGGAGGTTCTGGCTTAGGGTTAGCTTAAATGATAAGAAGTTGAGAGATTTGAATAAAAATAATAATAACAGACTGTGACAACCAGGATCCGTAGAAGCCTTTATTGTAAGATATTTGCAAATACCAGACCCCAACTCCTAATTAGGATTAGGAAAAGGGGACACTCTCTTAAAATGATTAGCCTCATATAGGATATTACATTTTAAAGATTACATGTTTTTCACACATAGGAGTTATAGGGACTTTCACGAGAAAGAAATGGGTAGTCCTGGGTGTTTTTCCAAAACTCCTCCCAGACTTCTCCATAGAAATCCCCTAACTCTCATCATCTTCATCATCATCATCATCATCATATTTCCTGTTTTTCACTTAAAAGATTACACAATAGATCATTAGCAAGCTTACTCTAATGTCAGGGCAACCTAGTATGGAATCTCAAGCCAAGGACATAATATTTTGTAACTTTGCAGACACTTAGCAAAATAACAAGTTATATAAATGTTCTAATATCATTCAAGAAGGTCAGAATAAGAACAAAAATGGAGTCTCTTTGGTTGCATACATTCTTAGGTGTAACATGCAAATTTTCACATATAACAGAAGATTTAAAGTAGGGACTTGCTGAAATGATTTACAAGAAATGCTTTGGATTTCCTGAGCATTAGATGTCTTTGCTGACCATGAAAGCAACTGCATTCTTTTTCAGACTTTTACACAAGTCTGGCAAAAGAAGCCATCACTTTTAAAGAGTCAGTTAATTAAAATGCCTCTTCAAGCAGCAATCATTTTATCTTTATTCCTGTTGCTTTAAAAAAAGTAACACAGAGATAGCAATAGCAATAGCACTTAGACTTCTATACTGTCTGCAATACAGTAATCTAACCATTGCATCTCCGTGGATCTGGCATTATTTGTTAGGGTCTGAAGCATTCTTTCAGATTATTTTTGAATTTCAGTTTCTGACAGTGTAACTTAAATTATCCCGGAAATAAGAAACCCAAGTTGAAGAAAATTCTGTTTTCATTCAGAGGAATAAGCTTTGCATCCATTTCAACAGAGCGCTGAGATCTGGGCCAGGTGTACGCTTCTCAAAAGGTTTACTTCCAGCCTCAATACCTCTTTAAAATCATTTCTGGAATTTAAGTTTTAAGTACAGAAGAGTGTTATTAGTTACATCATGGGAAATAATTATATGAAAATAAATTTTTTTTTGAATTGCGCTGCATCTTAGGAGGGGTGGGATTCAAATTTCTTAACAGCCATTTCTGTGGGTGTGGCTTGGTGGTCATGTGACTGGGTGGCATGGCTTGCTGACTGGGCATGGCTTGTAGAACATGTCACTTGGTGGGCGTGGCTTGTATGTATATATTATAAATATGTATGTAAATATTGATTTTTTTAATAAAAAACAAGCAACTTTTACCCAAAAGCAGACAAAGCAGGCAGGCAGATTGAGTTGCTCACAGAATTACAGATTCACTTAGAGATCTATCTTTCTGCAATCAGCTACCTGAGTCTGTCACATAAAATTTGCTTGCAAGCAAACTCATAAAATTTGCTTGCAAGCAAACTCACAAAATTAACTCACAACACACTATGTATGTAAATATTGATTTTTTTATTTTAAAAAAGCAACTATTACCTAAAAGCAGGCAAAGCAGGCAGGCGGATTGAGTTGCTCACAGAATCACAGATTCACTTAGAGATCTATCGATCCGCAATCGGCTACCCGAGTCTGCACTGAAAAGTAGAAGCTTCAGTCCTAGGGAAGGTTCAGCTCTGCTTTTAGATTAGCTAGAAAGCAAGAAATCCGAGGATTTCCTGCTTTATAGCTTATCTAAATTCCTGGCAGAGCAGAACAGCTGAGGATCGGGGGGAAAAAAAGGAAAAATAGCAACTTACCAAACCAGGCAAATTGGATGGCTCACATGCCAGGAGTGAGTGGGTGGGGAATGAATGGGCAAGCTGAAAGGGCTGTAAGGGCAGCCGAGGAGGTTTTAGGCAGACTCGAGGGAAAAGATTGGCACTCAAAATTAGCCACTTATTTACTATCACAACATATCACCCCTAGCTCAGTGACAAATCATTCTCCAGCAGAGATGCTGATGGGAAGGAGGTTTAGGAATAATTTAGATAGGCTCCATTCAAGTTACTCTCCTTCAATTCCATTAGATTCTTTTAGCCAGGTGAGGTCATTTCAGGTAAACGACCCTATGTATGCTAGGAATTTTGGGGGTAATCTCCTCTGGTTGCCCGGCCAAGTGGTGGCTGTCTCAGTCCCCAGGTCTTATAAAATTGGGTTACAGGATGGCAGAATATGGAGACGCTGTATCGACCAATTGAGATGTCGTTGGTGCTCATCCCAGAGTAACTCAGAGGGGAATGAACAAACAGAGGGAATGTTTTGTGGGTATGACGCACCGGAGTACGAGACACTGATGTGTGATGTGCGTGCTGACGCAAACTTACCTGATGAAGAGTTCTTGAGAGAGTCCAACTCATCTTCAGCGAGACATCCAGCGCCACCATGTCTGGAGTATTTGGTTACAGCTGATCCATTCCAACCAGCTGCAAAGAATGAACTACGCAGGTCGGGGCGAGAGAGATGACGCCCCTCCTACTTAAATGATTACGCATGCTCCTAGTTGGGGGAAAGGAGTATTGTGTTCTACAGAAGTTCTATTTGTTGGTCCACATTTTGAGCGGGAGTTTTGTTTGTTCTGATTGGCTGAGCAGCCTGACAGTGAACTATAAAAGGGAGCTGTCAGACAGCATCAGCTGTTACCTGTCAGCTGGTTGATTCAGCAACATATTGGCAGACTAGGGTAACCTGTTTCTTTGTTACAATAAACATTGTTTCATTCTTCAATGCCTGACTCAGCTCATTCTTAGAAAGAATATAATAAAAGGGCATAAATATGACTTGGATAGAGTGGACAGCTTAATAAGCAGAAAAGGAAAGATGGAAGAGGGAATACATGCAAGCATTACAGGGAAAGATAGAGAAGAAAGTGTTTCTGCACATAGAAAGATTGAAGGCCGAAGTAGAATGCATCCTCAGCTCTCTTTGCTAAAGATAGTTTTGTTTTTAACACAGTACCAGGATGGATGGGTTCATTTGTGCACATAAGTTAGATACAGTGATGGGCTTCAAATAATTTAACAACTGGTTCTCTGCCCAGGTGCTGGGTGGGCATGGCCATGGTGGGAGTGGCCTAGTCGGCCTCCTGCACAATCCTGGGAATGAAAATGGGCTGTGGAGGGCCCGCTTTCCACTTCCCCGGGCTCCAGAGGCTCTCTGGAGGTTGGAAATAGGCATGTTTTTGCCCTCCATGGGCCTCTGGGAGGCCCATTTTCCATCCCCTGGGCTCCACGCACCCCCTGCACTTACCTGGGATCCAAAACGGGCCATGGGGGGACTCCTGGGAGGGTGGGTCAGGGTCAGACTGGGCTAACTGGTCATCAGAACTACTGACTCACCAAACCGGACATAAAATTAACATCCAGTTCGCCTGAACTGGCTGAACCCCACCCCCGGTTAGAAAGTGTCGTATGTGGATGTGGATTTCCCAAGTTGTTGGAGCTCTGGAAAAAGGACCAGAGGCTACCTAATGTCAGCTGGGCCAGAGGCTCCTTGTAGTTATATGGCTTGTGGTGCAGGAAAATATAGGAAAAATATCAAAACCCTCCTGTCAGACCTGACACAACTTAAAGCCCTAATTAGAAACAATCCTTGGCTCTATTTGTTGGGAAAGGTATTGTTTTATTAGAAGTCACGTGTATTGCAGTAATACACAGGCAGAACTGAGAATTGTGTGCCAGAACCACAAAGTTCAGCTATTCCCCCACTTAACTGCCTCCCATCGTTGACCCTCTCCACCATGACAGATCAGGTTCAAGCATGATATTTTCAGAGTGGTCAGTTCAGGTGTAGGTTTTATGCAGCTGTCTTCTTCCTTTAGCTGGGTGACCTTGAAGCAGCATCTTGGGGAGATACAGCAGTTACTTTCATTTTCCCTCAAGCATCCACCCTCTCATCCATCCACTCATGAATTCATGGTAGACTGTCACTACACAGTAGCGAAGCACAAGCAGGCATAAAGTAGTAGCTGACACCTTCAAGCTGGCCAGAGAATATTAGCCGCAGTGGATGTCAGAAAACTGAGCCCCTGGCTTCAGACTGTGTGGTACTTTTTTTGGGGGGTGGGGCAGCCAGTGGAGTCTTCTGACATGGGTCAGCTGTGTGGTGTTGGCAAGGCAGAAACAGACAGTAGAGGTTTTATAGAGGTTGCAGGCAATAATGACAAAGCTAGTTGGTTTTTACTAACAATGGTGACATCTCATTACATCTCATTCAGGTGTTGGTCTAGAGGAGACTGTGAGTTCTAATCCTACCTGTTGGGCCCATTTTTTTCTTGGTGCAACCCATCTCACAGGGTTGTTGTTGTGGGAAAAATAGAAAGAGGGAGGTATGTTCAGTGCCTTGTGTTGAGGTAGTTCCCCATTAGGAGAATGAGTGCACACAGGGAGATGTAGTGAGAGTGGTACTGAATAACACACGACCAGAACACAGATACACTGAATAGTAAAATGTAGGTTTTTACTTCCAATAAACGGTTAAGCAAAGTCCAACAAACAGTCCAAGTCATACATGGTTAAGGCAGTCAGTATTCAGTCCAGGGATAATCCAAAAACAAAGTCCAGTATCATAAACAGTTCAGTAACAGACTTACATCAAATCCAAGATAACAATGATCAGTAACAGTCAATAGGGAAAAATGCAGGAACCAAAAACAGCGACCATAAGAACATCTAGCAACTAGCAACTTAACAACAACAGAACAGCAACACTCTTGGAAACCAGGTTTCTGGCTCCATCTTATGGCCGTTTGAGGAACCACACCCAATTACAATTTTAGCATTCCCTTAAAGAGACAGTATTAAAATGTCTAGCCTGGTTTATATATTTCCAACCCAACTGTTAGGTGACTTACAGTCCTAACATCTTGTGTTACTTATAAAGTAATAAAGTTGGATAAAATATAACAAATAAATAAACAAGTGAACTGGGACTGAGACTGGGTGTGTTTGATCTCTGTTTAGCAGAGGCCAGGAAAGAGCAATGCAAGTAGGATTGGGCAAGCAGGAGACTGAAGAATTGGCCTAAGCTCTGCAGTTCCCATGTAACTGACATGAAAAACTATGGACATTTTGCCTCTCCCCCTGCCCCCAATCCTCCGCTAAACCTGACGGCAGGAAAGGAGAACATTAACTATCTGTTGTCACCTATAAGGTCCCCATGGCACAGGGCCAGGATGTTGTCATCCCCATGGCACAGGGCCAAGATCTCTGATTGCCTTTGATCATTTTTTTAGTATTTATTTGATTTGTCAATCGCTTACAAGATACAGGTATAAGAACAAATATAGTTTTGAATACATGAGATAGATACTTATAAGAAAAATAAAAAACAAGAGGACAGGGACAGTAGGCACGATTGGTGCGCTTATGCACACCCCCTACAGGCCTCTTAGGAAGGCGGTGAGGTCAATAGTAGACAGTCTAAGGTTAAAGTTTTTGGGGTTTGGGGAAGAAACCACAGAGTCAGGTAGAGTATTCCAAACATCGACCACTCTGTTGCTGAAGTCGTATTTTCTGCAGTCAAGTTTGGTGTGGTTAACCTCGAGTTTGTATCTATTGTGTGCTCTTGTGTTGTTATGGTTGAAGCTGAAGTATTCATTGACAGGTAAGTCATTGCAATGTATGATTTTATATACCATACTTAGATCAGACCGAAGACGGCATAATTCAAGGTTTTCTAGGTCTAGAATTTCAAGTCTGGTAGCATAAGGTATTCTATAATGAGTAGAAGAGTGGAGAACTCTTCTTGTGAAATATTTCTGGACTTTTTCAATCATCCAAGAAGATGAGACAAATTTGGCACGCTCTGTGTGCTGTCTATTAAACATTGTCCTATGGTAGGACTCAGGAAATGTGCCTATTCATTCACAATACCTACTTAGTAGAAAATCCGTTTTCTGGATTTTTTTTAATTGTTTCTATTTCTTTGGTTGTTTTTAAAGGTGTTGGCCATCCAGAACTGTTTGGCAAGTGGGTGACGATATAATTTGAGTAAAATAACTAATTAAAAGTTGAAGTCCTCATTCAGTATAAAGGGGGGGAACTATTGTTGCCAGGAAATTGCTTAGTTTTTTATTTGTTTTGATTAATTTTACTGTTCCTAATGGTGTTTCATAATTTAAACCTTAGCATTTTCTAAGTTGTTTGTTGCATCAAATAAAATGTGCCCGTGTGCCTTTTGTTGCAACTTTTCTAGATTGTATCTGGATATATTTATGATATTGGTTCAAGAAAACCTGATCAAGAATCAAGAATATAGAAAGAAGTTCCTCTTTTTTAAAATTGAGGATCTGTACTCCAATAAGGCACAAATATCATTCATTTATTTTGGAATATTTCATTGCAGTTAAACTGCCTAATACAAATATGAAGATCCATGTGACTCTATACTTCAAAACAGCAATACTTTTGTGTTCTTTTTTATAAAGAACACAAATAAATTTAAATACAGCCCATTAGCTAATGGAAAATGTTACCATTAGCAAGTTTGATAAATACTTTTGAACTGTCACAATAGTTGGAAGAAATAGTGACAGCACTAAGCCAAATAAACTGTCATTACAGATGTCAAATTCTTTGGTGCATCAACTAGATGCACAAATTTAAATCTATTTAAAATCAAGTTTGCACTCTGAAACATACTTATAATTCCATAAAGAAAATAAAGTATTAACACTGGAAAAACAAACCACACAGAATTCTAGACTTTTCCTAGAAATGTAGCCAGCGTGACAAAATGATAATAGATTATTTTGAATGTAAAAATGTATCTTTTTTTAAGGATTTTCATAGTTCATTATGATTATATCTGCCAATATATAACAACACACACAATTACAATTACATTCACAGGAGATTAAATCTTCAGTTGCGTTTTCTCTTCTGCTTGTATTCAAATATACAAGCCGAAGAGAAAATGCAACTTAAATGTAAAAATGTCATAAAACCGAATGTCACTGGAACTGTATCACAAAACAAAACAAAAAGAACTGTATTAAGGTTTTTTCTAGCAGAAAAAAAGTATTTACATTATGAACCATATGCAAGTACATGTATGAAAGTGAGACCAAATTATTCAATAAAGTTTTTGCAATAAACTCTTCCATGGAAAATAAGCTTGGCTGAAAATTTTGCCTATATGATTTAGTTTGTTTTATTTTTCTAACTAATCAATCCCCCAAATATCTAAAAGCACAGTTTAACATTAAGACATTGTAATAACCCCAAAATTGTTAAGTATCACAATAAAGAAAAAAGAAATTATGTTGCAAAGATAAGGACTCCAAAACCCTTGGTGACGATTGGAAGTTTCTTGTTTCTATATTTAAAAAATAATAATCAAATGACAAACAACACAAGCCAAGAAGTCATTGTTGCAAATCGTATTTGTGTTGCATAATTGTTTAATTAACTCTCATGCCTCCAATACATTGTCAATATTTTGATAGATTCTGTATCCTCAAATTATGATCACAATTGAGCCCAAAATTCCTGTTGTTAAATGAATTTTACAACCTTTCTTGCAGCATGTGTTAATGTAAATGAATCACCGTAGAAGTTAAGTAAACACAGTTCTTAAGTGAGTCTAGCTTCCTCACTTTTGCTTGTCAGAAGGTCGCAAAAGGTGATCACATGACCCCAGGACACTGCCACCATCATAAACATGAGTCAGCTGCCAAGCATCTGATTTTTGATCAGGTGACCATGGTCATAAATGTGAAAAACGGACATAACTTACTTTTTTCAAAGCTGTTGTAACAGTCACTAAGTGAACTCTTGTAAATCAAGGACTACCTGTATTTTGGATAGGGCTAAAAAGAAAATATGCGTTTTTAGCATATACTGTAGTAATTGTTCTGGGCTTATATTCTGTTGGCATCAACACAAAGTTACATTAGTAATAGAATAAAAACATCAAAATGAGGTATGTTCAGATTAGACAAAAGATCTAAAATCTAATCTAATCTAAAAGTCCAAGGCTTTTAATTCCTAAATTGCTATAATGATTTAGTGGCATCAGACGTGATTGTCTCCAGTTTATGAAGGAACTAGACAGGATCCAAAATTCAAATAGTAATAAATATAATTAGAATAGAGATTGCTCCTGTGGGTATAAATTGTAAACTATCATCACATCATAGAAGTTTTTTGGAATACATTTTAATCCTTTAAAAGTAAATTAAAATATTGTTTTGCAACACTATATTTTTATACCAGGAAATAAATGATTTAAAGAAGACTTAGTAAGTCTCAAAGAAAGGAAAGCTAAATAATTTTTTTAAAAAACCTGAAATAATGCAAATAAGTAATGTTTTGGGAAATATAGGTGGGTCAAGAACCTGGATATGTGTATATTACAGACAGGAAGTTTGGTTTTATTCAATGAGATGGGTTTTATTGAGTCACAGATTTTAAAACAGGCAGCAAATATGGGAGAAAATAATTATAGATGATATAGGATATATTGACAATGAATTAAAAAAGCTAAAAGAGACAGGAGGACATTTGTGTGTGTGTGTGTGTGTGTGTAGCAGAGGTGATATTCAGCAAGTTCTGGAGAACCGGTAGCGGAAATTTTGAGTAGTTCTGAGAACCAGCCAATACCACCTCTGACTGGCCCTGCCCACATCTATTCTCTGCTCCGGAGTCCCAGCTGTTCATCTGGGTCTCCTTTTGTTGCCCTGTACAGGAGAATGGAGCTGGAAAGCAGGTTAGTGGGGTGGGGTGGGAATGGAGATTTTGCAGTGTCCTTTCCCTGCCACGCCCACCAAGCCACGCTACTCCCACCAAGCTATGCCCACAGAACCGGTAGTAAAAAAAAAATGAATCCCACCACTAATGTGTAGGTGTTTGTAATAGGTAATTGATCAGAGGAGATTAGGTAGTGTTAAATTTGTTTGTGTGAGAACTATCATTGCCTAATTGCACAGGTGATTACATTGGTCTGATCTCCCCATAGAAAGAGCATGATTTCAGAGGGACATCAGAGTGACGTCTACTAATAAGGGGGGAAACTACATTTAAGTGCCTGCTATGCTCGAGGGAGACATGTGCGTGATGATCTCAACCTCTAGATCAGAGCATATGCAAAAGATGCAAATATGCATTGAAACATGATGTTATTATGTTTCCCCTCTCTTGCCTTGAAGGCAAGTCATCAAATCATATCAAAGAGAATAATCTCTATGTGAAGGTATTGTGGCAGTACTGGAGATGACATAAGTAGTATTGATAAAAGTAAAGTAACTGTGAGGATTGGTTTGGATAATTTGTGGATCTGGGTCCAATATTCTGGGCCTGATTCAGCCATGGCTTTCTCTAGTCCTAGCATTAAAAGATGGGAGTCCATAATCAGTTAAATCAACATGTATTTGTCTATCTTCCTAGAAAAGGTAACTTTCTTGACCAGGGTAAGCTGAGCTGAGGACCTTCATCCCCGACTTCTTTTGGTCAGTATTTCAACTTTTGGTCTTTACTGAGGCACAACCTAATTCTAGCAGGAGAAATGTATTTGAAGAAGGAATATGGAGCAAGCTTCTGGAGAATTTATACTGCATGGGTTCTAATGAGGATGGGTCTAATTGCTCTGTAAAGAAGGAGGCCTCACACTTTTCTTTAAAAAAAAAAAAGATAGAGTGTTTTGGGAATTGTTACAGTGCAGTCTTTGGAGCCTGCAAATGTAATTATAGCATTGTTGAATTTTTGTGCCCAAACGGAAAGGTCACTGATTTGGTGTTTCTACAAAGTGGAAGAAAATGCCCAAGCGATTGTACAGCTTGATTGTTTATGGCTCTGTGCGTAATATGAAGGCAGCCATTGTGATATTGAACCAGCCTGTGATTAATTTAAAAGAGAAAGATTCCTCTCCAGTGGGTATAACAGAGGGCAGAACGCTCTTAAGTCACAACGTGATTTCAAAGCAGAATGAAAGTTTGCCAATGACTTCCATGGCTGAGCTATGAGCTTTGCCCCAGCAAGGAAGAATGCTATGCATAATCTTCACCAAATCTAGACAGGGAGAGACTAAACATGATTCCTTCTTTGTGAGAGGCACCTGAACACCAAACACGATGTTATTTATTTGGGAAAGCATAGGAAAAGTACTTTGACAATCAAGAGACTTGTGTGGACTTAGAGACTAGCAACTTTATTATGGCATCAACATTTTGCTGCTGCTACATTTGGAATGGATGAAATGGACAATTTCTGAAGAAGAGCATCTATGGAGATTCTCAGGTCATCCAGGTCATGGCTGTCCCAAAGGTACTTTTTTCTAGAGGCAACTGGACTTTCTGGTTTTTCTTTGATGATGTTTCGCTTCTCATCCAAAAAGCTTCTTCAGATCTGACTGGATGGTGGGGAATGGAAGGGTTTATACTCCTTGCAGACAGCTGGTCATTTGCATTCTTTTATAGAGTCATTGAGGTCACTTGGAGGTTTATCTGGGTTCTCAGGGTCACCTGAGTAGTGCAAATGGGCCTGGAGCCTTCTTGGAACTGCTGAAAGGACTGTGTTGTAGACTTGAGTTAAATGATGTCGTATCCCTCCCCCTCTGTTCAGAGAGGGCTGTTCAATTTTGACATAGATGGTCTCTTTGACCCCTCTTCTAAACCAGCAGTCCTCTCTGTCCACATTTTGGACAGAGCTAAAGAAGCTTCTTGGATGAGAAATGAAAAGTCTTCAAAGAAAAACGAGAAAGTCCAGTTGCCTCTTGAAAAAGCACCTTTGGGGCTTCTGAAGAAGAGATGAAATTAAGGTCTCCATTGACTAATTGCACTGTTGTTTGCCATTCTACACCTGGATACATGCACAAAAAGTTGGGTTTATGAACAGGTAGATTGGCTGATACACCGGTCCCCAGAAACTCTGCGGCATTCATTTTTGACAGGGTTCTTTCAAAAGAAAACTTAACTTGTAAGTTGTGTTTCTGGGTGTATGCATGTGCTTTAGGAACTGTATAAAATATCAGTCCTAGAGCACATTCAATTAATATGGTATTATTTATTGCCTCTATGGCCTTCTTAGCTAATAAGAATCCTTTCTATTAAGCTAAGCACTCCGCTATGTTCAACATCATTAATCCATAATACATTGCACCTATAATGGTTTCCTTTCCATTTGCTTTCAGAATATATTGATCATACCTGATTATTAATAAGCTGTGTGCAGATCCTGCTATGATACGATACATTCTAGAACATGGATGAACAATCTGGAGCTTTCTTAAGCCCTATCGGAGTGTGCCATTCAGAGTTTCAGCCAGAATAAATCTATTTCTTGGGAGACAGAAAAGAAGAGGTCAAAAAGAGGAAGGGCATCTCACTAAGAACTTGCTTCAGAGCTGCTGGCATCTGAATCTCAACGGACTACATTCTGGGAAATATAGTCTCCACATCATAAAGAGTGCTCAATCTGGTCAAAGATTTCTGGACTTCTGTTTCCAAATTGGACTTTTCTTTTTCTTTACATTGGGTTGATGCCACATTATTAATTGTCTTGCGACTGGCTACAGCTCATTTTTCTGATTCTGGGAAGAATTTCAATAGTCCTCCTTTTTTTTTTGATAACATCAGAAGTTTTTTGGAATAAATGTCCCAAGACTTGTTTCCCTTTTAGGCTTCCATTTTCTGAAAACACTTAATTTTTCTCCCTTTGTGTTTGTACATCATTTGATAAAAGATATTTGATTGTTGCTGGCTGTTTTATCCAAGTATCCAAGGGTGTTTTTTTAAAAAAAATACAAGTAGTCCTTAACTTAGGACCATGATCGGGCCCAAAATTTCTGTCACTAAGCGAGACAGTTGTGAAGTGAGCTTTGCCCCATTTTACAACCTTTCTTGCCACAGGTGTTAAGTGAATCACTGCAGTTGTGAAGTTAGTAACATGGTTGTTAAGTAAATCTGGCTTCCCTTATTGACTTCACTTGTCAGAAGGTTGCAAAAGGGAATTTATGACCCGGTTACACTGCAACCGTCATAAATATGAGTCAGTATTTAATTGCTGAGCATCTGAATGTTGATTACTTGACCATGGAGATGCTGCAATGGATATACGTGTAAAAAATGCTGCAATGGATATACGTGTTAGAAACGAACATAAGTCACTTTTTTCCCAGTGCTATTATAACTTCAAGCAGTCACTGAATGAACTGTTGTAAGTTGAGAATTATCTGTACTCTCTAGCATCCTTCAAAAAAAAGATAAGGTCCTAACCACCTGCTAATGGTGAGCCATGGTTGCTCAGTGGTGAGAGTGCAGTATTGCAGGCTATTTCTACTGACTGCTGGCTACCTGAAGTTTGGCAGTTCGATGCAAAGATATAGACACCTGATCAGCCATTGCTTTGGTTTTTTAACATTCTTGTCCATTTGCCTTTTGAACATAATACATTTAGCTTGATTCGAAGCCTTGTATCTTTCAAGCTATAATCTCCCAACAAAAAAAGGCTGAGTCATCCACAAAAACTGCTATACTTATCACAAGATTGACGAGTAGGTGCGGTGAAAATGCATGTTAGTATCTGGATAAGAATGACCAACTCTGCCCCCCAGTCTATACACAATGTCCTCTGTTCAGAGCTGCTGCTGACTTATGACGTGTGAGCACCTAAATTCCATTTAGTGCCATCTACCCCCCTTTTTTTAATATTAAAAATGTATTAAATGTAATTACATAACAGAGCTGAAGGTGGCGCTGTGCTTAGAATGGAGTATTGCAGGCTAATTCTGCCCACTGCCAGAAGTTTGATGCTGACCGGCTCCAGGTTGACTCAGCCTTCCATCCTTCCGAGGTGGGTAAAATGAGGACCCAGATTGTTGGTGGCAATAGGCTGACTCTGTAAATTACTTAGAGAGGGCTATAAAGCACTGTGAAGCAGTATATAAGTCTAAGTGCTATTGCTAGTGCTACCACCACCAAGAGCTTATCTCTATGGCTGACAAAATTGGACCGTAAGAAACAGATTAAAAGTGGGAAATGGGAACTGAGACGAAACAACAATCCGGGACAGAGGAGAAACCAACAGCAGAAGTCAAGTGGGGCAGAAAGACCATTTCTGTAATTCTTGTCCAGGAGAAATCAATAACTAAATGTGGTTGTCTTTCTTTCTTTTTTTGTGTCGCTCACTACCCACTGCAAGAATCGGTTGGCTTGTCATTTGAAAGCCACCATCAGAGCCACAAAGAAAGCAGCTGAAGAAAAGGGAAAAAAAAACCAAAACCCTGACATTGATATTAGTTTTATTTATGTGCCTCGTATTCTTATTCGGTACATCAGCGGGGAGTTGCGTTTAACCAGTGTTTTTTTTTAAACTTTTTCCTCCCAGGACCTCTTCCCGCTTTTAAAATTTATAGAGAACCCCCAAAGAGCTTTTCCTCAACTGGGTTATATTTAACAATATTTATCATATTAAAAATTGAAACCGATGCATTCGCTGCTGCTGTTGCTTCTCATGATTGTTTGATGGGATTTTAATATTGTATTAATTTTCAACACAGGCTGACAAATAATAATAATAATAACAATAATAATAATACCACAAATAAAACAAAAACAGGTATCATATTTAATAAATTGTGAGCTTCTTGGGAGGAAAATTGCAAAGAGACATGAGGGATTATTTTAGGGATACCAGAACTGGGTTACAGAAATCGAAAATGGCAAGCATATGGAGGCAAAGATGCAAAAAGCTCTAATTCTCTGCTGCCATTTATATATCTTAATAGCCCAAATATGCAAGTCCTAGATTTTACCTTCAATTTAAAAGTCTTTCCCAAAGTGTCTATGGAGACTCTCAGTCATCCAGGCCATGGTTGTCCCAAAGAGGACAACTTCCTGGTTTTTCTTTGAAGACATTTTGCTTCTCATTCAAGAAGCTTCTGAAGAGCTGAAGAAGCTTCTTGGATGAGAAGCAAAACATCTTCAAAGAAAAAAAAGAAAATCCAGTTGTCTCTTGAAAAAACCTTTGGGATTTTCCTAAAGTGGGTGTTTAGGAAAGGGGGTGGGATTTAATTTTTTTAACAATCAGTTCTGTGGGCATGGCTTAGTTGGTGGGCGTGGCTTGGTGGTCATGTTACTGGCTGGGCATGGCTAACTCAATATCACTCACATCGAGGCACGCATCTCCTCGCCTGGCCTCTCATGACTGTGGGGATGCTGCAACAGTCATAAGTGTGAAAAATGGTCATAAGTCACTTTTTGCAGTGCCATTGTAACTTTGAATGATCACTCCATACAAGCAAAGTACCAGCAAAGGAGGGAAAAGAAACTCCAGAGAAGTTCCAGAGACAGGAAGTCTAGTCCTGCCAAGAATGTAATAAGGGTTAATGGAGAGGCAGTTTCTGTAAGCAACACCAGAATGTTTCCTTCCTGCCTTCCTTACAGGATTAGCCCAGTAATTTCTTCTAACAACCAGTTCTCCGAACTGCTTAGAATGTTAACAACCAGTTCTAGCGAATAGGTGCGAACCTGTAGAATCCCACCCCTGGTGTTGACCAGATGTGTGGACTTCAACACCCAGAAGTGTCAGCAAGAGTCAGATTGGAGACCCTGATGTAACTAACAGTAGTTCCCCCATGCGTTGTTTTGCCCTTCAGGTTCTAGTTGGAGTTGCTGATGATACCTTGAGCCTTTCTGCATGTAAACTGTGTGTTCTTCTGGTGAGCTACAGGCCTTTCCCCAAATTCCAGGTGGAAAATAATGTCAAGGCCTACCTTTTCTTCAGAAAATCTGTTGGGGTCAATGTCACCTCACACTTGTTTATATGTGTCTATTTCTGCCTTCATTCATTCTACCCCTTAGTCTCTCTCTCTCTTCTCTTTGGAATTCTTTATTATGCTAAACTGGGCTACAGTTGCACAAACCCATATGATGGTAATCATTCCACAAGCCGTCATTAAGCAGTTTGTGGCTTCATGTAACAAGTGAGACTTTTTCTCTCCTTTTTCTTCCATTCTTTTTTCTCCTGTTCCTTCTCAGCTCCTTTCTTCTTTTGCCCAATTTTATGGCTTTGAGAAAAGAATTCCTAGCGTCAAAATAGTTTGAGAAGGAGAAAATGTCCTGAACTGGAAAGAGATATCTACACCTGAGGCACAGAGTGTCAATTTTGTTTTGGATTAAAAAAAATCCACTGATTAATATTTATTAATATCACCATACCTTTTGTATTAATCTGTTTTATAAAAGAAACTGCTTCACTAATGCATTTTCCCCACAGCAAGCAATGTATTACAGGGAGAAATCAGGAATTACCTTTCAATTTTCTTTCCAAAATGGCTTAATGGAAATTGTTTTTATATGGTTATCAATTAAACTGTGACTAAAAGTCAATTAAGTAATAATTGGAGAATAAACTAATGGATTTATTTTTGGTAAATTTGAAGTCATGTTTGAAAGCTTTTCCCTCATTACTGTAGCCTTGATATATTAAAATTAATTTATCTGTATAATGGCGTTCATTAAATGCAAAGTTTTAGTAGCTAGGGTGAATACCTCATATGAATATATAAAAGTATAGGCTAGCAACATATACTGAAATTTGGAAGTAACTGCAAAATGTGTTCCTTGCTGATATTTTTAAGATAATATCCGATAGGTTGGTTCTTTCTTTTTTTCTTATTATACTTAAAATAAATGAAATGAAAATAATATATTGTTCTAGTAGATGCTTTGATTCTTAAAATATGCATTTCCCCCATGAGAAAAATAGAAATAGATATATTACACTAATCTTTTATAGGATCAGAAATCCTTTCATAAATTATCACACTAGTCATAATTTCTCAGGTATACTTATAAGTTAGCTGCCCAAACTTCACACATTTCATAATTCACACATTTATAGCATTGAAAAGGAGTGTTTAGGTCATGTGTGTATGTGGGTGTATGTGGGTATCCAATCACACTTGGCCTATAAAGAATTCCTATTCTGTTCTGTTCTGTTCTGTTCCGTTCCGTTCCGTTCCACTCCACTCCACTCCACTCCACTCCACCGTGGTATTGACATAAAAATACATTGTGTGCATTCTGTTCTGGGCTCCATATGCAAGACCACCAAAATGTCTGGCATTGGAATATATCCTGAAAGTGATCCAAATCCATTACACTGTCATATACTTTATCTGAATCTCTAGCAAAATCCAGGAAGCCATATCTAGACTCATGATGAAGCATCCATTGATTTTTCCAGACATTCAAAGCAGACACAGCTAACAGAGTTCCTTTCAATAATTTCTGAACTGGACTGCTGAGTTTTGATGCCCTGTTCCCTACTAGCATCTTGGCTGAGGCACATGACTGAATATTGACCTTGGCTGGGTGCTGAGCATTTCTCTTGACTATTCCATCATGTAGCCAGATTGATTTTCCGTTTTCTATCCCAAGTGAGTTGAAAATTGATCTGGCTGTGCAACAAAGCAATCTGATGATCACAGCACTACATAAGCGTTTGTAATGTGTGTGGAGTTCACTACACAGACTTGATAAACATTTGGGTTATGTGAACCAAGCTCTTTTTTGCAAGAATGTACACAGAGAGCATTCCCTTTCATCCTCTTTAGAGTTGAATAAAACGTGAGTTAGCAGAGTTAAGACAAACTCTAGTTGCCTGGATCCCTGCAGAACATAGGAATAGGCCTGGTCTAAAACATACATAAAGGGACGGTGGCTCAGTGGTTAAGACGCTGAGCTTGTCGTTCAGAAAGGTTGGTGGTTTGGTGGTTTGAATCCCTAGCATCGCGTAACGGAGCAAGCTCCCGTTACTTGTCCCAGCTTCTGCCAATCTAACAGTTCGAAAGCATGTAAAAATGCAAGTAGAAAAATATGGACCACTTTGGTGGGAAGGTAACAACGTTCTGTGCACCTTCGGCGTTTAGTCATGCTGGTCCCATGACAATGGAGATGTCTTCAGACAGCGCTGGCTTTTCGGCTTTGTAATGGAGATGAATATTGCCCCCTAGAGCCAGAAATGACTAGCATGTTATGTGCGAGGGGAACCTTTACCTTCACCCAAAATATACATGAAAATTTCATCCTCCTCTTGAAGACAGGAGGTCAAAAGCAAGGAGCAGAACATACAATCCTAAAACATCTTCTGTGTTCCCAGTTTAGCCAAACCATTGTTTATGTAATTGCTTTAATGAAATCTCTACTACAAGGACAGCTAAGAGTTGTACAAAAAAAGAGATTATTGATTAAGCCTGTGTGGCTCAGCGGGCTTTCCATTCGATGGAGTGTTTTGTCTTGGGGAGACTCAGTGGGGTGATGAGACTGCAGCCCGAAGTCTCAGAGAAGTACCCACCTTCACCTTGATGAAACTTCAAATGTTCACAACCTGTTTATTCTCTATCCATCGAAACAGTGTCATCTCACTGTTTAGATGTGGCTTAGTTTATTATATTTTTATCTTGCCATTAAGTAACTCAAGGTAATGAATATATCTGATATTTCTTTCTCCGATTTCCTTCCCATCTCCCACCCCACCCCATAACAACAACAAACCTGTGAGGTAAATTGTATTGAGAGGGATTGTCCCAAAGTTACCTAGCCAGCTAAAGAGGGACTGGAATTCACAACCTAAAGAGGGTCTAGAATTCACCAGCGCCTGGTTTCTAGGCCAGCACCTTCACCACTATTCCAAAAGGCTCTCATTTCACACCATAGTTTCCCAAGGTTTTTGAGCCTTTGCCAATGCAAAATATCCCTCCAAAGATCCTCACAGCCCTATTATTATTATTATTTGTGTACTATATATTGTAAATATTACAGGTATTATTGGCAACTTCAGAAAGCAGAGAATGAGAATGTGGAAACTTAATACACTGCCCAGAGCATCCTCTCTGAGGGAGATGGGCTGTTAAGAAATATGAAACATCAACCAACCAACCAACCAACCAACCAATTCATACTTCAAGTCAGAAATAGGCAATTTTTGGGTGGTACCTGGAGACTTCATATTTTTGTGGTTTTGTGATGTAGGGTTAAGCTTAGTTTAGAGCTTACAGCACAGTTCTGTGTGTGTTTGTGTGCATGTGCATATGTGTGTTTTTCCACTTAAAAACAGAGCTATGGGAGCTATGACAGTGGGCTGTAGGTGAAGATTTTTATCCTCGACTTACAACAGTTCCTTTAGTGACCGTTCAAAGTTACAACAGCACTGGGAAAAAAAGTGACTTATGGCCGTTTTTCACACTTATGACTATTGCGGCATTCCAATGGTCATGTAATCAGAATTCAGATGCTTGGCAACTCCTTCGTATTTATGACGGTTGCAGTATTCCGGTGTCATGGATCCCCTTTTGTGACCTTTTAACAAGCGAAGTCAATGGGGAAACCTGATTCACTTAACAGCCCTGTTACTAATTTAACAGCTGCAGTGATCTGCTTAACAGCCATGGCAAGAAAGTTCATAACGTGAGGTAAACTTCACTTCACAAAGCAACAGAAAGTCTGGGCTCAATTGTGGTCATAAGTTGAGAGCTACCTATCAGTGGTGGGATTCAAATTCTTTTACTACCGGTTCTATGGGCGTGGCTTGGTGGGCATGGCAGGGGAAGGATACTGCAAAATCCCCATTCCCTCCCCACCCCACCAACCTGCTTTCCAGCTCCGTTCTCCTGTGCGGGGCAACAAAATAAGACCCAGCCAATCAGCTGGGACTCGCGAGGTAGAGAATAGACCGGGGCGGGGCCAGTCAGAGGTGGTATTGGCTGGTTCTGAGAACTACTCAAAATTTCTGCTACCGGTTCTCCGGAACCTGCCAGAACTGGCTGAATACCATCTCTGCTATCTATATTAAGTGAATCCTAGAGCAGACGGCCCTTAGTATATTGTGTAATACCGCAACTTTTGCTTTCTGTTAATCTGCAATCAAGTCTAAAGAAAGGTTCTAGAACGCTCAGAAGCCTCTATGGACTTTTTCATCATTTTTGTTGATAAAATGTACCTGATTGTGAATTTGGGGGCTGTTCTTGTGGTAGCAAACCAAGTCTTCCTACTTTAAGTGGCTAGGTCTCTGACAAGGAATTCTCCAATGGAGTAATCTGTCAGGTTAATCGCCTTGCCGCTCTGGCCCTTCCTTGGCTATCACTTTGCTAAGGATTTTTAAAGCTAGACCCTACAAATCATTCTGGCTGTTTACTTGGCTCAATTGGGGAAAACTTGACAGCTCTGACGAAATACTTCTCTGAACAAAATTCTTTGGGGAAAGAGGTGAAACCATCTGTCCAAATGTAATCAATGACTGTCAAGGAGCTCCCTCCTTCCTTCCTTTTTGCTTTCTTTCCTCTCTTCCTTTCTCTCCCCCCTCCCAATATTCTTTCTACATTACTAAAAAAATGCCCCCCTCCCTGCAAATCTATATAATTATCTAGCTCTTCCTTCCTACTAAAACTCTACACCCATACACGTACATACACACCACACAGCTCCAACTTCCATCGGATGGATTTATAACTTACAAAATCTGGTTTCCGTTCCTCATTTTATGCATGTATATAGTTATTTTAGGCCTGTGCATAATAGTATTTACATATGCATAACATCTCATTTGCCGCTTAATGGGCATTTCGATGTAACCAAGACCCCGTTCTCCATTAACCTGTTAAATTGAGCTTTTACTATGTACGTGCATGTCTATCTGTCTGTCTGTCTTCTAGATAGATAGATACAAATAAGCATTTATTTAGATCAAGCTGAAATCATTTTTCCCTCATATTATTTGCTGCTGCTATAAAAGTTTTCCATTCATATTCTTCAGCAGGTGTGTTTTGCAGTCAGAGGCTGTGATTCTACTCATGTTTCCACATTTGTGTTTGGATGGGAAGAGACCTTGAAGCCACTGAATGGATTTAAAAAAAATATTTACTATATAATGGATGTATCTGCATTTGTGGAGCAGCAGAGGTAAAAGACCTGGCTCACTTACTATTTGATTGGCTCACATATTATTTGATTGTTGTCTGTATAAGAGGGTGAGAGACAGATACCTTGGTTCATTATACTAAGCAAATGACCCATTGGGAACCCCATATTAAAACAAGATAGCTTATGTGTGACTAGAATTTTAAAACAACATTTAATATGGCGCATTACTTGAGTAAAATGGTTCGGTTGAGATCAGCATATGTGGTACTGATTGGGGTAGATGGTAGGGGTGATACTGAAGTATAATTTTATCTTGTTCTTTTTAGCGGTATATTAAATTATTGTATTTTATTCCAATTTCATTTTAAATTATATTTCTATTCCAATTTCATTTGAAATTGTTTTTATAGGATTTTAGTAATAATTTATGTTTGGAACTCTGTATTTTGATATGGCCTAAGGGCTAATCAATAAACTAAACTAAACTACATTTATTTACCTTGTGTTTATTGTTTTTTTTTTTTATAAATAATTCAAGGGAGTGAACATATCTAACATATCTCTTCTGCCTCCTATTTTCCCTACAACAACAACCCTGCAAAGTTAGTTGGACTAAAATAACGTGTCTGGCACTAAGTCACTCAGTACTCAAATTCTCAGTCTCCTGTTTCCTACCCTGGAACCTTAAGCACTATATCAAGCTATGCAAAACAATTCCAAGATGAGGGGTAACTATTTTGCTTCCCCGCCCCCAAAGTCCCCCAAAATATTTACTTCAATGTATTATTTTTTTTAAAAAAAAACCACTAGCTGTTTATGTAAAATACTTTCTATGTTGGAACATGCAAATTTCCCTAGAAGTCCTTTCCCCCGCCCCCTGCTGCATAGGCCAACTTTGCATTCACAAAACAAAATATGCTTCTAACTCCAAGAACATAAGTTTAAAGACTAACATTGGCCCTGCGTGGTTTAGAGATAGTTTATACAGGCAGTCTGATATCACCTGACTACATTGCTTAGCGACAGCAATCCCAGCACTCCCCATTGCTCTTGTTAAGCAAGAATCACAGGTTGTTAAGCAAGGACTTTATTAAAATTTCCTGTTGGCTTTCCACAACCAAAGTCAGTGACAGGAAGTTGCGAGTCCCAAGTGTGTTGCAAGCAGGCTGGCAGCCAGGTAAATGGCTGCTGCCACATGGGGGAAGCTGCAGGGGGTGCATGGATGGAGGGATAATGGGAGAGGGAGATTGACTGGAGAGGCTTGCAACCTTCCCTGCCAGCTTCCCCATTGACAATCGCCGTGGAGGAGCGTGGTGGCTCATGAAGTTAGAAAGCTGGGCTGACGGTCATCAGCCTCGCATTTGGTACTTGGTGGCCCCCACTGATTGAACTCCTGTCACATAGTCCATTTCTCGCTGACCCAGAGGTTCAAAAGCAGGCAACCACAAGTAAATAAATCCTTTCATCATGGAAGCACTTTGATGCTTCCGATATGGAAGTATTAGTATTAGTATCCTTGTGGGAATGATAGATTTATGTCTGTGTCAGTTCTAATCCTCTTCTGTTGTTGCATAATTTGGGTCATCACTTTTTGATATTAGTACACCTTATCTCTCTCTCTCTCTCTCTCTCTCTCTCTCTCCCTCTCTCTCACACACACTCTAAATACCATTTATCATTACTACAGCCTTGTGAGACTGACTGCTCAAGGATAAAGAAAAATTCACATTATCTCATAATGGAAAGATATTTGTATTGTCCCAATGCTAGCCTGGGAGAACTAAGCTAGCTCCATTTGCTTACAACGCAACTCAGATTTTAATCTATTGATGCATGGACATCTTGCATGGACATCTGTCTATATCTATCTATCTATCATCTATCTATCACTCACTCACTTGTCTATCTATCATCTATCTATCTATATCATCTATCTATCTATATCATCTATCTATCTATCATCTATCTATCTATCTATCTATCTATCTATCTATCTATCTATCTATCTATCATCTCTATATCTCTATATATAATCTGTCTGTCTATATCTATTTATCTATCTATCATGTCTATCTATCATTCATCTATCTATCATGTCTATCTATCTATCTATCTATCTATCTATCTATCTATCTATCTATCTATCTATCTATCTACCTACCTACCTACCTTCCTACCATCTATCTATCTGTTATCATCTATTTTCCATCCATCCATTCATCTTTATAAGCAGATAAACAAGTAAAGCTTACCACATAAGAGATGGCAGAGAATGTGCAGGTTAAGTGCCAATATTTTTTTTTCTTTCTTCCCTATCTTATGCCAGTTGTACCAGTGCTATGCTGCTTTGCGGAGGACTCTCCATCCAACCCAAAGAAGAGGTTCTTTTTCAGCCCAAAGGAAAGGATGCTATGATAATATTTTACTATCACGTCAACTAGCAGAGAGGTAGAAGAGTAATTTCTAGGCATGTGTCAGAAAGCATGGAAGCAGTTCAAGCAAAGAATTCCAGTACTTGAAGTCAAGAGGAAGCCCTTGGACCCAGTCTCCTTCTGCCAGAAATAAGAGATTTCCTAGATGGAGAACCAGAGAGTCTTAAATATTTTATGCCTGTATTCTGACAAGGGGAAAAAAAAGAGTTGCAAGAAGGAAATGACCTCA